>NC_135977.1:28057128-28357128 GCF_053455715.1 Rhinoraja longicauda
GATTAAAAGTACCATTAGCAAATTTGCAGATGATACTAAGTTGGGGGGTAGTGTGAATTGTGAGGAAGATGCAATAAGGCTGCAGGGTGACCTGGACAGGTTGTGTGAGTGGGCGGATACATGGCAGATGCAGTTTAATGTAGATAAGTGTGAGGTTATTCACTTTGGAAGTAAGAATAGAAAGGCAGATTATTATCTGAATGGTGTCAAGTTAGGAGGAGGGGGGGTTCAACGAGATCTGGGTGTCCTAGTGCATCAGTCAATGAAAGGAAGCATGCAGGTTCAGCAGGCAGTGAAGAAAGCCAATGGAATGTTGGCCTTCGTAACAAGAGGAGTTGAGTATAGGAGCAAAGAGGTCCTTCTACAGTTGTACCGGGCCCTGGTGAGACCGCACCTGGAGTACTGTGTGCAGTTTTGGTCTCCAAATTTGAGGAAGGATATTCTTGCTATGGAGGGCGTGCAGCGTAGGTTCACTAGATTAATTCCCGGAATGGCGGGACTGTCGTATGTTGAAAGGCTGGAGCGATTGGGCTTGTATACACTGGAATTTAGAAGGATGAGGGGGGATCTTATTGAAACATATAAGATAATTAGGGGATTGGACACATTAGAGGCAGATAACATGTTCCCAATGTTGGGGGAGTCCAGAACAAGGGGCCACAGTTTGAGAATAAGGGGTAGGCCATTTAGAACGGAGATGAGGAAGAACTTTTTCAGTCAGAGGGTGGTGAAGGTGTGGAATTCTCTGCCTCAGAAGGCAGTGGAGGCCAGTTCGTTGGATGCTTTCAAGAGAGAGCTGGATAGAGCTCTTAAGGATAGCGGAGTGAGGGGGTATGGGGAGAAGGCAGGAACGGGGTACTGATTGATAGTGATCAGCCATGATCGCATTGAATGGCGGTGCTGGCTCGAAGGGCTGAATGGCCTACTCCTGCACCTATTGTCTATTGTCTATTGTCTATATCCTATTTCTGCCCGATTCCATCACTGCTACACTCCTCACCATCATAGTCTAACATCATTAGCTACAGAAATATTGAAAGATTCTGAGATTGATTCTGAGATCCTAACCCTAATGCCCTCAGATACCAAAATTTATATATATTTGACTAACTAACTAACTAACTAACTAACTAACCAACCAACCAACCAACCAACCAACCAACCAACCAACCAACCAACCAACCAACCAACCAACCAACCAACCAACTAACTAACTAACTAACTAACTAACTAACTAACTAACTAACTAACTAACTAACCAACTAACCAACCAACTGTCTAACTAACTAACTCAAAGAATGGTGGATGTATGGAACAAGCTGCCAGAGGAGGCAGTTGAGGCAGGGACTATTCTAACATTTAAAAAGCAGTTAGACAGGTACATGGAAAGGACAGGTTTGGTGGGATATGGACCAAATGCTGGCAGGTGGGACTAATGTAGCTGGGACATGTTGGCCGGTGTGGGCAAGTTGGGCCGAAGGGCCTGTTTCCACACGGTATCAATATATGACTCCATGAATCTATAACTAAATTTTATTAACTAAATTAATGTAAACTCTTTGCTTTTTAAGAAGCAGACTTATCCTCCTCACAACAAAGGATGCGGTGAATTAGTATTTCAGAGAGAGATGAGTTTGGAGTAACTCAGAAATGTAGTCCAATATGTTAACAACATAATTTTTTGCCTCGCTTCACATTTTATTTCAGGTGGTGTCGTTCAGACGTGCAGTCAGAAAGAATAAAGATGTCCATTCTCTTCTGGGGAAACTGTTGTAAATGTATTAGGCAGTTCGCAGGGAGTTGCTCCACATTTGAGTGCAAACATGTGGTATATCAAGAGGCATGGTTGGCAGAAGATTAAATATTGCCTCACAAAAGTTGTAACAGATTTTGAACCAGAAAAGGGTTCATCTTATTGAAGAACAAATTAATTGGTAACTGGATTCATGACAAATGGGCTATCCCATGAAAAAAAACACAAAATTGCAATTATTAATCAAATTAGCAAAATATTAGTTTGGAAAGCTCCCTTAAATCTGAAGCTGTTCATGGTTTTTTAAAAAAGTTTTCTTAAATCAAAGTGCTGTCTGAATGAGCCATGTACAGTAAGCACCAGCACTTCTAAAGCTTACACTGAAGGATTCACTAATAGCAAAAGGCAGCCCAGTTGACAACTGACAGGTATATAGGTGATATCAAACAATGCTGATATCATGCAACCCACATTTATATCACCACTACATTAAGCAAGTTTTATTATGATGTCAACAATAACTTTATGGTGCTTAACCGTTTATTCTGGTCAGACCCCCAAAAAAAGGATTAGGGTTGTTTGTATTGACAACTTCACCATGATTCAGGTTTAGAGCAGATTCAGGTTAGCGTATTGCTATATGCACTAGGGTACAGTGGAATTCCTTGTATACATGAAGCTCGCAGAGTAAACATGGTATGTACAGTTATGATAAATCCACTTCAGGGACAAATCAGCAGAATGGAGCAAGATTATAGTGCAACGTGAAAGTAGTGTTAAAAAAAACAAAAAACATTAAGAGAACGGAGTAGAATTAAGAGTAGGAGTATGCCAGCACCTCCAAGAGAGGGGTGTGTGAAAGAGGGGTTGGTTCAGGAGTCTGATAGCAATGGGGAAGAACTCCTGAAGAAGGGTCTCGACCCGAAACATCCTTCTCTCCGGAGATGCCGCCTGTACCGCTGAGTTACTCCAGCATTTTGTCTCTATCTTCGATTTAAACCAGCACCTGCAGTTCCTTCCTACACAACAATGGGGAAGAAGCTCGTTCTTCAGTCTGGACATTCAACCATTCAAGCTCCTGTATCTTCTTCAGAAGGCAGAAGAGAATGAAAGGAATGGCCAGGGTGGTAGGCATCCTTGACAATACTCCCAGCCTTCCTGATGCAATGTACCATGACGATGGACTGGATGGGAGGAACCTGTGAAGCACTGGGCTGTGTTCACCACTCTCTGTAGGTTCAGGCAGTCAAGGGCAGAGCAGTTGCCAGACCAGGCTGAGATGCATCCTGTCAGAATACATACCATAGCAGATCTGAGTGAGTCCAAATGAAAATGACAAATCTTCTCAGACGCCCAAGAAAATAAATACACTGATGCACTTTCTTGATCACTGCATTATTGCGATGGGAAGATATGGATACCTAGCAACTTGAAAAATCCAAATCATGTGAGGTATTTTTATTTCACTCATGTACAACAGTATTATTTCTGCTAACATCTACCTTACAGTTCATTATGATTTCCTTTTATTAACAAGAGCAATATGTAGGAAGGAACAGCAGATGCTGGTTTATACCGAATATAGACACAAAATACTGGAGTAACTCAGCGGGTCGGGCAGCATCACTGGAGAGAAGGGATCTTTCTTCAGACTGAAAGGTAGGGAAGGCCAGAAACAAAACAGGACTGGCAACAGATAACCTCAGGAAGGGTGGAGTCCATAATGGCCCATTGTTGACTGGGGGAAATGTGCTAACGTCAGGGATGCAATGATACGAACAGTGTAACTAGTTGGATGTCTAGGGTGGGGGAGGAGAGGAGAGTGGGGGGAGTGGGGGGGGCGGTGGGTGGGTGGGGGAGGAGAGTAGATTGGGGGGAGTGGGGGGGGTGGGTGGGTGGGGGAGGAGAGGAGATTGGAGGGAGTGGGGGGGCGGTGGGTGGTTGGGGGAGGATAGGAGATTGGGGAGAGTGGGGGGGGCGGTGGGTGGGTGGGGGAGGAGAGTAGATTGGGGGAGTGGGGGGCTGGGTGGGTGGAGGAGGAGAGGAGATTGGGGGTAGTGGGGGGGGGTGGGGGGTGGGGGAGGAGAGGAGAGTGGGGGGAGTGGGGGGGGTAGGTGGGGGAGGAGAGGAGAGTGGGGGGAGTGGGGGGGGTGGGTGGGTGGGGGAGGAGAGTAGAGTGGGGGGAGTGGGGGGTGGAGGAGAGGAGAGTGGGCGGAGTGGGGAGGTGGGTGGGTGGGGGAGGAGTGGAGAGTAGGGGGAGTGGGGAGTGGAGGAGAGGAGAGTGGGGGGAGTGGGGGTGGAGGAGAGGAGAGTGGGGGGTGGAGGAGAGGAGAGTGGGGAGAGTGGGGGGGTGGATGGGGGAGGGGAGGAGAGGAGAGTGGGGGGAGTGGGGGAGCAGAGGAGAGTGGGGGGAGGGGGGTTGGTGGGGGGAGGGGGGTGGGTGGGTGGCGGTTAAGGAATGCAGGAGCTACTTGAAATTAGAGAAATCAATATTCATACCGCTGGTTTGTAAGCTGCCCAAACGAATTATGAAGCACTGTTCCTCCAATTTGCATGTGGCCTCACTCTGACAGTGGAGGAGGCTCAGGACACAAAGGTCAGTGTGGTAATTAAAGGGGAGCTAAAATGTTTGGCAACATATTGGGATATTGTGTGGGCCAAGGCGGACTGAGCGTAAGTATTCAGCAAAACGATCGGCAAGTCTTCGCTTGGTCTCGCTGATATGTAGGAGCCTACGCCAGGAACAGTAGATGAGGGTGGAGGAGGTGCAGATGAACCTCTGTCTGATCTGAAAGGACTGTCGGGGTTCCTGGATTAAGTCGAGGGAAAAGGTATAGGGACAGCTGTTGCATCTCCTGCAGTTGCTCTCCCTCAAAACTTTGCTTCTCGATAACGGACTGAAGATTTCTCAGTGCAATATGTTACAACATTGTTAACTTCTGCACAAGAATCATTTTCATTTGTCGACACGGACAACAATTCAAGGACAATAAAGGTTGTTGTGATTAAACTGGAAGGATAAATAAATTCACTCACAGGTTTCGCAGCAATTATATTCAGGAGCTTCATTATATTCAAACTGACATCAAAGCGATTGCAAAGTATTCATCGATCATTCATCTGCACACCATTACAAAATGTGATTTTGCAGTAATTTTAATCAACGAGACACAGATTAACCCTACCCATGATTTGTCTGACTCCCGTTTTGTTACATTTTGTGTGGATTAACCTGGCTTCACTGGTCACGGAGCATACCAAAGGTTTGGACATATCTCCTTGTTAGTTTGACCCTAACCTTCTAACATGGAGCTGTCTATTGACCTGCTGAATGTGGGCTTTTATTTTACGGCCCAGAGGCCATCCGTTTCTCCTTTAAAGTAATGTAGCATGTTGGTGTTGGTCAAGGGCTAATGATCGACTCAGGGCAACTTGACTGAGGGACTTTACTGATCCAATGAGGCATGACTAATGATGATTCCTGTTATCTCTATTATGGATTTATTGCATTAACACTTTGTGAGCACGACCTGTGTGGATACAGCGGGCTGGAGCCCAAACTACATAGTGAGCAAACCTGCCGTGTTTTCCCTGTGATCTGCCTGATTTGTTTAGTTTAGTTTAGTTTAGTTTAGTTTAGTTTAGTTTAGTTTAGTTTAGTTTAGTTTAGTTTAGTTTAGTTTAGTTTAGTTTAGTTTAGTTTAGTTTAGTTTAGTTTAGTTTAGTTTAGAGATACCGGGCGGAAACAGGCCCTTCGGCCCACCGAGTCCGCATCAACCAGCGGTCCCCACACATTAACACTACCCTACCCACACTGGTGACAATTTTAACATTTTTTATACTAAGCCAATTAGCCTACAAACCTGAAGTGTTGGTAGAAAACCGAAGAAATCGGAGAAAACCCACGCGACGCGGTTAGGGGGAGAACGTACAAACTCCGTACAAACCGCACCCGTAGTCAGGATCAAATCCGGGTCTCTGGCGCTGTAAGGCAGTAGCCTGATTTGTTATAGCCTGATTTGTTCTTTGTAATGCAATTATTATGTGAACAAAAATACCATGGATCCTCCGATACTGCCTTAAAAACAGAAGATGCTGCAAATGCTTGGCAGTTTTAACATTATCTGTGGAAAAAGTAATAGATTTCAGGTTGTTGACCTCTTGTACTGTTCGAGTTTCTGTTACGATAGTTATTCTCTTATTTGACAGTGTTCTTTGATCCTCAAAGGGCTTTTAGCTTCTTCCCTCTTGGATGTTGCCACGATGTTTTGGATAGATGCCCAAAACCTGAAAAATGAATAACTAAACACTTTCCTGGAATAGTCTGCCTTGGAAACTTCACTGAATTTCCACTAGGATAAATATCAGTGAAGAGGCTGCCTAGAATTGTACCACTGAGTGATGACCTGAAATATGCATTGTGCTCTGCTCGCAAAATTCTTTCCGTCGAAGTCAATGAAATGAATTTAGACACAGAAGATAACAAGCTGATTCAACCATATACTGCATTAAAGTAAAACAAAACTGCAGATGCTGGCAATCTGAATTAAACAGAGAATTCCGGAAATACTCGGCAGCATCTGTGTAAAAACAAATGGTTAATTTTTCTGTTTAATGAAAGGTTCTGAGGAAGGGTCTTTGACCTGAAATAATAACTCAGTTTCACTCAACTGACGGATGCTGACTATCCTGCTGACTGTCCCAGTCATTTTTGCTTTTATTAAACATTTAGTGCTACTGATGCTTTTCAGACGAGTTTCAAGGAAATACCATTTCTGAAACTGTTCTACCATGATTCCACTGTCAGAGTGAGGCCCAATGCAAATTGAAGGAACGGCACCTCATATTTCGCCTGGGCAGTTTGCAGCCCAGTGGTATGAACAGCGACTTCTCCAACTTTAGATAGTTCCTCTGTCCCTCCCGTCCCCTCCTCCTTCCCAGATCTCCCTCTATCTTCCTGTCTCCACTTATATCCTTCCTTTGTCCCGCCCCCCTGACATCAGTCTGAAGAAGGGTCTCGACCCGAAACATCACCCATTCCTTCTCTCCCGAGATGCTGCCTGACCTGCTGAGTTACTCCAGCATTTTGTGAATAAATACCTTCGATTTGTACCAGCATCTGCAGTTATTTTCTTATAATTCCCCATCCTAGTTTTCCAACCGGTCTGACTGAACTCCTGATTAAATGTTATCTTTGTAACCTTCATTGTCACAATAATTGTCCCAAGCTAACAATGATCTATTCTACATTGATGTCTTGTCTTCACACCTTACCCTTCCATATCTCTGTATCTCCTTCTCCCCGGACTCTCAGTCTGAAGAAGGTCTCGGCCCAAAACGTCACCCATTCCTTCTATCCAGAGATGCTGCCTATCCCACTGAGTTACTCCAGCATTTTTTGACTATCTTTGGTGTAAACCAGTATCTGCAGTTCCTTCCAGCACATCTATCATGATTGTAGATAGGTTTATGCTTGTCTGGAATACATTGAACTAGTTCATGTGAAGCTAAGTGCTGAGTTGCCTGATCTGTGATATTGCCTCAGTTGGAAACCATTTTACGTTAGTTTATAGCTGCAGCTGCCTCTCCACCGATCACTGTTGGGAACAAATGTATTTCATCGTATGCATTTCGAAATGAAACTGGCTGGTGTAATATGAGATAATATTTGTGGTATACTTTACAAATGAGATAACTTTAATATCTCATCACTAAAACTTCCATAATTCACTGAACATGATATTAAGGTATCAGCAAAGATATTTAGAGTGGCTAATTAAAAAGCTAACATTGGAGAGTCAAAGACTAGATTGGAACTCACTTCTCTGAAAGCCAATTGCCAAAAAAATAGTATTGAAGGATATGGTCCAAAGTGGATGTGTGGAGTTGGGTCTCAGATCAGCCACAGGCTTAAAGGCTATTTAGGTTCAATGGGCTAAATGGGCTTCTTTTTACTACGATCCTCTGTTGGTCACAGATGTATTTGGTGTGGGCCTCAGCCATGAAAATGCAATGATATTATGCTTAGAGATACAGCGTGGAAACAGGCCGTTCCGCCCACCATATCCACACTGACCATCAATCCCATTCACACTAGACCTATGTTATCCTGCTTTCTCATCTACTCCTTATACTTTGGGGGCAATTTACAGAGACCAATTAGCCTACAAAACTGCACTCTTTGGGATGTGAGGAGAAACTGAAGCACCCGGAGGAAACCCGGGTCACAGGGTGGACGTGCCAACTCCACACAGATAGTATACGGTCAGGATAGAACCCGCATCTCTGGTGCTGCAAGACAGCAGCTCTACCAGCGTCACCATTGTGCAGCCTAAATTATCTATGGTTATTTTTGATCCATTGAAGTGGAATGAATTTGCACCTTCATATCTGCTCTTGGATTCTTTACATATCATCCCACTGTAGCCTGACGTTTACAGTAAGTACTTACTCGGCCTAATATCTTGAGTACTTATGACGTATTTTCTTGGTGGTAGAACACAGTCTTTGTGCATAATTATCCATATATAATTATTTTGTAAATACCTTCAGGCTCCATTGGAAATATTATCCCCTTCATCGGCCTGCTCGGCTCGGCTCGGCCCTCAGACTTTCCATCGCCCGGTGGGGGCTTCAAAAGTTGGGAGCCTCGATCGCCTCGTGGCGCCACGAGAGAAGAATGAGGAGGAGATAATGACTTTTCTTTGCCTTCCATCACAGTGAGGGTGTGCCTGGAGCAATCACTGTGATGGCTGTTTGTGTTAAAATTGTATCTGTGTGTCCTGTGCTTTTTGTTGTCTACTGCCGGACCCTGACGTGAGAGGACGCTGGCGCTGTTTGTTCGCTGCTTCTCCGTCAGGATAGTTTGTCTGTTTGTTTTTATGTTATGACTGTTTTTGTAAAGCGCTTTGAGCACCTGGTAAAGCGCTATATAAAATTAAAAAAATAAATGCTTATTATTGTGTCGAACTAATGAAGTTAATGATTGATTTGGATAAAAGGTGAGGACAGGTATACCTACAAATCATAGGTTCATGAGTTAATGGAGCAGAATCAGGCCAATTGGCCCATCAAGTCTACTCCACCATTCAATCATGGCTGATTCCCTCTCAATCTCATTCTCCTGCCTTCTCCCCATAACCCCTGACACCCAAATCATATTGCAATCAGCATTGTTTAAAAATACCACGTAACTTTGCATCGTAATCTGCCTCCAAAATTTGTCCTATTGAATTTCGAGTTACAGACTACACTCACTTGGTGTGGTTGGACAATGTACTGGTGTGAGCAGTCATGGAATGAAAGTGGCTTCTGAACACCACACACACGAACCTCAGCCCTCACCCCCCCCCAAACCCCAACCTTTCCAACCTTGCCCCTGAAAAAGTCCAGCAGTGTGGAATGTCCCTCAGGATGAGGGAACCATGTGCATCACTGAAACATGCCTTTCACTGTCGAAAATCCTTCTCATGATCTACAACGAGCTGCACATTGTGTCAATGGCTGCCTACATTTATGGGAAGTCAATGATGCTAGCAAACAATAGTTCCCAAAATGCTAACTTCTCAATAAATGGAAGGAGATTTATTTTTCTTGATGAATATAGGACCTGGTTGATTACACTGAGGCATCAATGAGTTGTCGGAGATCGAATGATCCTGTGGTCAGAAAGTTGACAATTAGTGTGACCTGACATTTCCAGGGAGTGGAGCCCAGGCCTGTGATGTTTACAGGGAAATAAGGGGAGAATGGACACAAAAAGCTGGAGTAACTCAGCGGGTCTGACAGCATCTCTGGAGAAAAGGAAAAGGTGACGTTTCAGGTCGAGACCCTTTTTCATACTGAGAGTCAGGGGAAAGGGAAACAAGAGATAAAGACAGCCTCGATGTAGAGAGAAATATAGAACAAACAAATTAAAGGTATGCAAATAAATAATGAAGATAAAGGAAATGGGCCATTGTTAGCTGCGTGCCCGGTGGGAACAAGTGCAGACAATAAGACTCAACATGACAGCTTTGAAGCTGGTACGACGTGGGTGGGGGAGGGATGGAGAGAGAGGGGGTACAAGGGTTAATTGTAGAGACTGGTATTTGTATTAGATCTTGTCATCTCTACTGAGACCGAGTGAAATACTTTATTTGGCTTGCAAAGCAGGCAGATCACACCATAAATGAGTACATCAAGTATGCAAAAGGGAAAACAAACAAAGAGTCATATGCAGTGTAGGAAGGAACTGCAGATGCTGGTTTAAACCAAAGATAGGCACAAAAAGCTGGAGTAACTCAGTGGGACAGGCAGCATCTCTGGAGAGAAGGAATGGGTGACGTTTCGGGTCGAGACCCTTCTTCAGACTCAGAAGTAAAAACTCAGACTCAAACCAAAGAAGGGTCTTGACCCAAAACGTCACCCATTCCTTCTCTCCAGAGATGCTTCCTGCCCCGCTGAGTTACTCCAGCTTTTTGTGTCATCTCTTGTGTCTCAGCTCCAGAGATGGTGCAATTATTCAGTTTAGTGTCTCTCTTTCGTATAACCCAGCATCTGCAGTTCCTTTTTATTACATTTGATCAATGGTCAGCATGGACTAAATGGGCCGAAGGGCCTGTTTCCATGCTGCATCTCTCAATCAATCACCAAACTCCATAAACCTATCCTTTGTATTAGTGATCAAACATATACATTGCCGTGCAGTAAATTAGGGACCACCCTGTATACTTTATATGAGCTTACAGTTTACTACCATATGCTCTCAACTACTGTACTTGATTAGAAGGGAAATCCACAGTATCCTAAAAGTCAGTACATTAATCTAACATCACTTAACAGAACAACATGACTGAAATGATGACTATAAATTGTTTGAGTTTAATCTTTAGTTCATGATGTCATCTGACCTATGATTGGATTAATATCTTATATCTTTTGAAAATTTATATCCATTATCCCCTAATGTTCACTCCTCCCTGCAGTATTATCTTTCCTCTATCAAGAGGCTGTAAAAAATATTTTTTTATAAAATAGCTTGATTTGGTCAGTGTACTATTATGTAAATTACAGAAAGCAAATGCAATCTAAACTTACTCCCATCTCTTGTAGATAGGCCCCCTGATATGACTGACTACACACAAGCATTTCATATTTATTATAAAGCAGAGTTTGATCTAAAATAGTTACAGCAATTGAATTGTGCTCTTCTGCACTCCCACCTCTTCAGTCCTGAACAAGCAAACTAAAATGAAGGTTGATTTGGGTTGAGATTTTACTCTGAACAATTTTACACACACTAACTTTGAATCAACAGCTGCAAAGTTATTTTCATTCTTCTCTCAGCTGTACGTGAGGACAATGACAATCTTTTAGTATTTGCCGATCAGAAAGAGGTAACGTAAATTCAACAGATCCACACCCTCACCATCGACCTATCCTGAACAAAAACACAGCTCAAAACAGTTAGGATTATTATGCTGTAGTTCCGTCTCTGAGTTGCATTCCCATTGAAAAAGCACAAGATTGTTGAATAAATCATTTTCAAATTTCTCTTTCCTAATTCACGTTTTCTCATTATAAGATTAAGCTTCAATTTCTTTGCCATATTGATAACATTTCAGTTTAATTCATGTTGCAAAATTTAGCAACCATTTTGTACCTTTGTAGCTTTCATTATTGTATGATGCCCTTCGGTAATGACCAAATGCTAGAGTGAAAAACGGCACTTATTCCAGTAGCATTTAATACATTTAAACAGCAATCAAATAATTTTGAGATGATCTTTGGCCAACACCTTAAACTAAACTATAAACTAAACTAAACTAAAACTAACTCATAAACTAAATGCCAATGTTTGTACAGGTAAAAATAGAAACGGAAGTTATTGTTCAATTCTCAGTGATATCAAACTTTGCTAGAATACATTAATTGAATGCTTTTTCACTGTTCTTATCAGTAACCAATGGTGTAAAAATTGCTGACAACTACCCTTTTAATTTTGTGTTTAGTCCTTCAGAAGTTAATAGATTTCCTATCATTTATCCTGACTCACATGCTGAACTTGCTTTTAATCCCATCTGTTTTCTCTAACTTTATTTCATATTCTGCACATGATTTAAATCTAATTTACTCTTCCTGGTTTGGATTCGGCATGACTCAGTGAGGATTGCTCTGTCTGATTGGCGAGAGAGGATCGCTGTTTCTTGTCCTGTTCACAGATGTGACAGGTGGCCTGTAGAGGATGTGGCGCCTCGCTGGATCGCAGCAAAATCTCTGCTCAGTTGTCTGCAAAACCTCTGTGGAGAGCTACCAGTGAGGTGAACGGCAACCCACACTGCTTCGGTTCCGAACCCAAAATTTGGCCTGTTCCGGTTGTGGGAATATCACTTGCCTAGTTTAGCAGTTTAGTTTAGAGACACAGCATGAAAACAGGCCCTTCAGCCCATTGAGTCTGCACCGACCAGCGATCCCCGCACACTAATGGGCAGTGGCACAGTGGTAGACTTGCTGCCTTACAGGGCCAGAGTCCCGGGTTCCATCCTGACTATGGGTGCTGTCTGAACAGAGTTTGTACATTCTCCCCGTGACCTGCATGGGTTTTCTCCGAGTGCTCCAGTTTCCTCCCACACTCCAAAGACGTAGAGATTTGGAGCTTAATTGGCTTCTGCAAACAAAACAGTAAATTGTCCCTCGTGTGTAGGATAGTGTTAGTGTGTGGGCATCGATGGCCGGCACGGACTCAATGGGCCAAAGGACCTGTTTCATACTGTATCTCTAAACTAAACTAAAAAACGAACGCTATCCGACATGCACAGGGGACAATTTACAATTTTACCAAGCCAATCAGTCTAAAAACCTCAGATAGACACAAAATGCTGGAGTAACTCAGCAGGACAGGCAGCATCTCTGGAGAGAAGGCATGGGTAAATTAGTCTAAAAACCTGTACGTCTTTGGAGTGTGGGAGGAAAGCAGAACATCCAGAGAAACCCCACGCAGGTCACAGGGAGAACGTGCAAACTCCATGCAGACAGCACCTGTAGTCAGGATTGAACCCGGGTCTCTGGAGCTGTAAGGCAGCAACTCCACTGCTACATCACCCTGCCGCCCAGGGCATTGGTTTTTCTATTAGATTTTATCGTGAATAGGTAAATAGAAAGATTAAAAAAGGACCAGTTGGAAAATCTGGACATCAACCTCAATTTGTATTATTCACAGTAAACTTAATGTGTTTTAACCCCAGGCTCAAGAGTGCAAACTCTATTCAAAGGTTCCTTGATACACTTTGAATAAGACCAAGATTAGGAGACCAGTTGCTAGAAATGATGTCCAATAGACTCACACTGTTGAGTCATAGAGTCATAGAGTGATACAGTGTGGAAACAGGCCCTTCAGCTCAACTTGCCCACAACTGGGCCAACATGTCCCAGCTACACTAGTCCCACCTGCCCACGCTTCGTCCATATCCTTCCAAACCTGTCCTATCCATGTACCTGTCTAATTGTTTCTTAAATGTTGGGGTAGTCCCTGCCTCAACTACCTCCTCTGGCAGCTTGTTCCATACACCCACCACCCTTTGTGAGAAAAAGTTACCCCTCAGGATCTTATTAAATCTTTTCCCCTTCTCCTTAAACCTATGTCCTCTGGTCCTTGATTCACCTACTCTGGGCAAGAGACTCTGTGCTTCTACCCGATCTATTCCTCTCATGATTTTATACACCTTAATAAGACTACCCCTCATCCTCCTGTGCTCCAAGGAATAGAGTCCCAGCCTACTCAACCTCTCCCTATAGCTCATACCCTTTAGCCCTGGCAACATCCTTGTAAATCTTCTATGTACCTTTTCCAGCTTGACAACATCTTTCCTATAACATGGTGCCCGGAACTGAACACAATACTCTAAATGTGGCCTCACCAACATCTTATACAACTGCAACATGACCTCCCCACTTCTTTACTCTGACTGATAAAGGCCAATGTGCCAAATGCCTTTTTGACCACCCTAGCTACCACCCTATTTGCGACACCACCTTCAAGGAATCATGTACTTGCACTCCTAGATTCCCTCTGCTCCACAACACTCCCCAGAGCCCTACCATTCACTGTGTAGGCCCTGCCCATGTTTGACTTCTCAAAATCCATCAACTATTCCTCAGCCCACCTGGCCAATCGATCAAAATCCTGCTGCAGTTTTTCACAGCCATCTTCATTATCTGCAAAGCCACCCACTTTTGTGTCATCTGCATCTGCAAACTTACTAATCTTGCCGTGTATGTTCTCATCCAAATCATTGATATAGATGACAAACATTAACGGGCCCAGCACCGAACCCTGAGGCACACCACTAGTCACAGTCCTCCAGTCTGAGAAGCAACCTTCCACCATCACCCTCAGCTTCCTTCTATGAAGCCAATTTGCTATCCATTGAGCAATTTCTCCTTGGATCCCATGCAATCTAACCTTCCAGAGCAGCCGACCATGTGGAACCTTGTCGAATGCTTTGCTGGTCCATATATACATCTACAGCTCTGCCCTCATCAACCTTTATGGTCACGCCTTCAAAAAACTCAATCAGATTTGTGAGACACGACCTCCAACATATAACTCCATGCTGACTATCCTTAATCAGCCCTTGTCGGTCCAAATGCCTAAACATACTATCCCTCAGAATACTCTCTGGTAACTTTCCAACTATAGATATTAAGCTCACTGGCCTTTAGTTCCCAGCATTTTCCCTGCAGCCCTTCTTGAATAGGGGCAAAACATTTGCCACCCTCCAGTCTTCCGGTACCTCTCCTGTATTTAAAGATGAGTTATTGGAGAGAGGACCATTCAACGCAAACACATAAAAGTTGTATTAAACAAGCTTTTTCAATTTCCTCCCATCACAGCAACTCTAAGCTGAAGCCTGCCTTCAAATTAAACTGAGCAGTGAGTTCTTGCAAGCCCAATCTTTAACCATCTTTAATCAGACTTTACTGGACTTTTTCTTGCACTAAATATTATTCCCTTTATCATGTATCTGTATACGGTGGACGGCTCGATTGTAATCAAGTATTGACTTTCTAGTGATAGATCAGCACGCAACAAAAAGCTTTTCACTGTACACGTGAGAATAAACTCAACTAAGCTAAACTAAATGTCCATCGTTCACTCACTGTCAAAATCGGTGAAGTTCTTCCTAATCTGCAAACTCCATGCATTGTCCAATGTTTCCTGGAGACTGGGGGTAGAAGATTAATCATGGTCTGGAACTTGGACACAACATGACAGTGACCATCTCTGTACCGTGAACTTCTACAGGTTTCCCAGCCCTCTGTTTCTTCAACGCACCTGTGCCAGCTTAAACCTACTGTAAAATAAAGTACCAACCACACAGAAGAAATCAGCAGCCAAACGTCAATGCCTAATATTGGTGTGGGTTTATTATTGTTATGCATAGCGACATACAGTGGAAATCTTTGCATGCCATCCAGTTAAATCATGCTATAGTGGCATCCGTCCAACTGCGTGAGATGATGGTGTGGCTTGGCGTTGTCCTGCTTGGAGAGGGGGATTGTTCATCGGTGCTTACATCTCACTGTGCCCAGCAAGGATGAAGTGTCCTCTCCATTTGATTTGGCCGCTGAGCCTGGGCAGGTAAATGGGAATACAAACTTGCCCAGCATCTGAATTCCCCCCTCGATCTGGTAGGCTGATTCCAGAGGAACGGCGTGGCTGCTACGTCTGGGGGCTACTCGGTTTTTCAGGAGTTGCCGGAAGGCGGACGCACGAGGGATCAGCCGACCGTCTCTGGGGACTCCAGCTCCAGTGCCTTTGGCTCTCCTTAGCCTTACCCACAAGGCAGCGGGGTGCTATTTAACCCATAGTTGGGACCTGGTACTAAGTGGGCCGGTGGGCCTGCACGTCGCATTTCTGGGGGCCAGAGTTCCTCTGAGATCCCCGCGCAGTTTAGCCTGGGACTGAAGGTTGCCCCAGTTACCATGTGTTGCCACGAGGAGGCACTGCGAGAGTCTTGATGGTGCAGAGGTTATGCACTGGCAGGGGGAGGCTCACGCATTCGGGGGGGCGAGCCACAGGGTGTTGCATGTGTCTAGTGCCCTGGTATAAATCCAGATGCCGCTGGCTAGCATTTTTGCGAAAAACATCATGCTATACATGAGTGAAATCAAACTGTACACAAGTACAACAGGTAGTGCAAAGAAACAAATAAACCGACCACAGAATAATAGACACAAAAAGCTGGAGTAACTCAGCGGGTCAGACAGCATCTCTGGAGAAAAGGAATAGGTGACATTTCGAGTTGAGATGCTGTCTGACCCACTGAGTTACTTCAGCTTTTTGTGTCTACCTCGGATTAAACCAACATCTGCAGTTCCTTCCTATGCAGAATATATTACAGCTACAGAGAAAGTGTCGATAAAAAAGGCAAGTAGCAGAAACCTGAATGTTCCAGTATGGGAAGATTTCTTTAATCAAATTTGTAAACAATTGGTCGACTTCTTATGCTGGTTGCTCCTGGCCACACTTTTATTTTGTATCGCATTTGCAGTTTCACTAGAAGTAACAAACCAAATAATTATTTCTGCTGTTTGTAAAATCACTGACACCTGTGTTCCTCACCACAGTACTTCCCCCTCTTGTCAAATGATTCAAACAAGTCTAGAAGTTTAAAGATTATATAACTGCAATAGCAACCAAGAATTGGGAACAGTCGTACCAGAGGAACGATGGGAGGAAGGAAGGTTCTACAAACTACATAACTTCAATACAGAACAAGATGGCCGTGAATGTTGGAATTTGGTTATATGGTTGCTGAATGTATTCAAACCTGAGATCAATTGATCAAGAGAGTGCAGGTATTGTGCAGAGAAATGGACAAAGTACTTGATCTTATTGAAAGACTCTCAGTCTGAAGAAGGGTCTCGACCCGAAACGTCACCCGATCCTTCTACCCAGAGTTGCTGCTTGTCCCACTGAGTTACTCCAGTGTTTTGTGTCAATCTTCAGTGTAAAACCAGCATCTGCAGTTCCTTCCTCCGCGACTGATCTTACTGACTGGTAGAGCAAGCTTGGCCTATTACTGCTATTTCTTCCCTTCTGGCTTCAGTAACACCAAGCAAATGCACTGAACTACTTGATCCTTAGTTGGCAGAAAAGCAGTAAGCACACAAACTGAATCCAGGGATGCTTTTCCACCAGCAGTAGCACTTGGCCAATTACGGTGATCAGGTCAGGTTCCATTAGTTGGTCACTACACATCATTAGAAGCTCTGAAAATGCATCAGCTCATTATATGCAGGCATGGCATGGAAAAAAAGTGAGTTTGGGAGACAGGAATTCCTTACCAGATTTCTGAAGAAATTCCATCACCTACTGATCATATACATTGAGTTACCCGAGAGAATTTGTACCCTGTATATTTTTCAAGGAAATATCAGTATTTGAATCATCCGTAGGTTTAAAACCGAATAACCTCACAACAATTAAAAGAAAGTGGAACAGTTCAGATTGTATCATTATTTGGAGATATAAATTTTATTATGTGTGTGCTAATTTGCCTTTAAAAATAAAACTTGTGGGTTTGTTTTTAAATGTTTTAAATTCATCCTGGACAACACATTTTCCTCAGTTTTGAAAGTGCACCTTTTAAAATGCAATTCTCTGCGCAGTAACTGTGTTGTTCCTCTGTGTCAAGTCCTACAGTTTTTCATCACTTGTCATCCCAAAGGACATGTGAAAGGCTTCTGGTTAAGCGTGTCACAGTTATTTCCTTTGTCTGTCCAAACTGTCCCCAGTGTCAACCCTGTCTATTTTCCATATCCTCTAAACTAGCACCAAGCATCTGTTTGTTTTTACTCTCCCAGTGGTCACCAGCAAAAGGCATAAGCATCCCTCATAGAACACACACTTTGAAAAAAGTATTGCATTGGTAGAATCAATAGCTCGCCGAAGCATGAATGAAGTTTGTACACAGTCTTGCTTCTTCCCTCTCTAATTAGATTCTGTGGAGTTTGATGTTAAGAAGTCAGTGTAAAAGTTTCCTACAGTGAGGTGGAGAGTGAGTAGCAGACAACACAGAAGACACTGACCTTAATTTGCTAATGCAGAGCTCCCAGGCTCCCAACTCCATCACGAGTGATTAGTAAAGACAAGATGCAGCCTTTACCAGGCAGATATGGGGTTAAAGGTCACAGTCAGCCCGATAATCTGTAAAACAACAGGATTTTTTTTTCTGGTGAGAGGTATGGGTTTAAGATACAGTATCAGAAGATATCCTGGCATGAAGGAGCATCAACAAACAGGATTCCATCAAGAATGTGTGCAGCAGTTGTTTAAAGTTCATTCAATTCACAGAAACTGTCACAGACAAGGGGAATGTTGAGTCAATGATGAGAACTCTGTGCTGATATAGGGAGAGAAAGTGATGGAACTGAGTTCAGGTTAAGGGGGGGCAAGAGGCCTAAGATTAATGGTCTCTGTGTCAAATGTCACTAGGTGCATACAGTTAAACCAATGATTCGCACAGACGGATGGGTTTAAAAAAAAAAGTCATTTCAACAGTGATTAAAATATTCACCTTGATAAAAAAGTTTTCTTTCACATCGATGGGTTTTAAATTCAATTGTGATCTCGAATCGTTTTCCAATTCATTGTTCATTTTACACTGTTGCACGAAGTCTTAATCCAAATCTTGCCTGATCTATTTATGTGCTTTTATTAAATTTTCAATGGCTCCTTATTTCCTTTCACTTCTGCTTACAACATCGTCTACTTTTTCCAGAAGATTCCTTCTTCCTTAATTGTAAATATTTTAACCACACTGTCTCATTCTTGGATCCGCGAGATTGCAGTCATTGTTATTCCCCTCCCTAATTATCTATCATTCTGTCTCACTCATCAGACAAATGCTGAACTATGAACTTATATGGTTAGAGTTCCAACACGAAGATCTCCTTTAATAAGAGCAACCATGTGCATTCTCTGAGGGCAGAATGACTAAAGAATTAAAATGAAAACTATTATACCCGGTATGCTTTTTTTCACAAAGCTTTTATAAAGGTTTATGTTTTGACAGGAGGGCTTTAGGGGGTGAAACTGATAGTATAAGTACCGCACATGTACTTTGATCAGCAAAGTCCTGTAAATCTCCCAAAGTTACTCTTGCATTACTTACAGTAGAAATTAAGCCCATAACCTTAAGACTTTGTTTTATAGAGCTATTTTTGTAGATGATTTTACTTACAAAGCAGCAAAGCATTATAATTGATTTTTATTTCCATGTTAAGAAGCTGAAGTTGAAATCCACTTGTATAAACAGTCCAATTAAATAAATCTCAATGACTTTATAAAGGCATCAGCTTAAAAGTGAACTGTTTTGGTGGTAGGTTGTGCACAGAAAGTGAGCAAGTGAGACCAAAAAAGTCTTCATATGTTTACATTTAGAGATTACCCTTTATCTATATACTTTCAACCTCTGCAACAGAGTTCAGGCTGGCTCTCCACAACTAATGAAGAGATAGCTGCTCCCACAGAGCCTGCTTGTGGACAACTCTTAACAGAGAGCCAATTCAAAAGCCATGGTTCCACATTTTGCATTATATGTTGTGACAGAACAATTGTTCAGATTGTAGCCTGTTCATGATTATTCTGGGTAAAATTGGAAATAGAATTTGTAATACGGGGCAACTCCAATAAGCAAGATGGTTCAAACCAGAAACACTGTCAATCATTTTGTTTTTGATCCAGTTTTTTAGCTTTATCCTGAGTTTTAGCCCCAGAGTAATATTTTGTGTTTCAAATTCGACTCCACCTGATTTTAAGTACTGTGTTTTGTTGAGAATAACATTTCTGAATGATCTGATCAAGGATTTGAGGATGATTAAGAGAAATTATGTTGTGGATAGTATTTAATCTCCGGAGCTATGTGAGACATGAGGGGTTTGAAGATTCAACAAACTCGATCTAAGACTGTAACCTCAGTCTAAATAAAATAGGTTTTACCTAACAATGTTCTAAACAGTAACTGCTCACTATTGTTACTGAAAGAAAAGAGTTTCTAACCATATTTTTGATTATTGTATATATATATATATACAATAATCACAACAACAACAAAAATATATATATATATATATACAATATATATATTGTATATATATATATATACAATAATCAAAAATATGGTTAGACTTGTTACCATATGGTTACAGATAGACTTGTGATGTGCTTTATATATATATATATAGATATATAAAGCACATCACAAGTCTATCTGGATGTAGCATATTAATGTAATATTAATCTGGATGTATGCCGTGTATTAACATGGCAGTGATATCTAAAATTATGAAGAAATATAAGAATAACAGCATGCAATGATTGAGTATCTAAAATAAGGGATATTAGTACTAGATAAAATTTTAGAAGCTTTAGGAGGAGGAAAGGGTAACATTTCTAAAAAGATTAATGTGAAACTGAGATGAATCTGTGAAGTTAACAATTGCTGCAGAGATCCTGTCAATATATAAGGAGAGGCTAAGTAAGGAGTAGTGGAATATCTAAACAGATTGTCCCATAGGATTAATGCTACAACTTGTAAGGGTCAAGCCAAAAGGCCTGTTTTGTTCTGTGGTTTCAATGTAATTGTATATATCATTTTATTAGGTTCCTCAGCTTTGTTCAGTGTCAAGCACAGAAAACTATGCCTGCTGTTGTGAAACACTTGAGTTAAGCTACAACAGTTGTTCAATGTTTTTGGGTCTTTTAGAAGCACAATTGCAGTGTATTTAAGCACCGCAACCAGATTACGCCTATTGTTACCCTTGCCAATGCTTTCAAACTAATAGTGTAAGAAAATAACTGCAGATGCTGGTACAAATCGAAGGTATTTATTTCACAAAATGCTGGAGTAACTCAGCAGGTCAGGCAGCATCTCAGGAGAGAAGGAATGGGTAACGTTTCGGGTCGAGACCCTTCTTCAGACTAATAATCTCAAACTATTCTCAAACTATTCTCAAACTAATTCTCAAACTAATTCTAATTCTCAAACTAATATGATGACTTGCTCTATTGCTGCACTATATATTTGATCCTCTAGTGATTTTGGCCTGTACTTATAGACTGTACTCTATTGGGTTTCGTATGCGGACTGGAAAACCTGTTGCTGCAGTGTGCCAATGTGTTTGCATGTAGTCTGTGCATATAGATATACTTGCATCCTGTTCCAATATGGTTATGGTGCACTGCCCATTGTGCCTAAAATGAATTTAACCTGGAATGTCTGGAAACACCCGACACCAGCATTCATGCAATAACTTGTGCATGAGTGTGCAATTTAACTTTTTTTGGTACGTTATTTCAGTCATGCACTTCGGTTATCAATATTTTGTTATAGTATTTCATTGTAACTTGTGAGTGTGTCAAATATTTATTAATTTGATAAAGTATTTTTATGAGGGATGAAGCATATTAAATTTTGTCATGATTGGGTCCCTGTTAATGTGGAAGTCAATGTAATGCTTCCCATGTTGTTATTTACATATAATCCAATTACTGGAATTCAAATGACCAATATCCATTGTGCTTGTGGTCTTAAAGTTAGTTATCTATTGGTTAAGTAGCAGTCCTTTCACTTTTTGCCAAAACAAATACATTTTAACTTTAAACAACAAAGAATCATAACGGTACTAACCAGTGTAAGTACTTACATATTTTTGAGGTATTTACCAAAAATTGTAAAATATGTAGTTGTTTTCTATTACAGGTATTTAATTTAGTAATCAGAATAATATTGCAAGTACTTCAGTAATATATAAACACTTATTTTGTGTTAGTATCTTTGTGATTCTTTGGTGTTTACAAGGATGACTTATCATAACTTGCAAAATATTTTTACAAGAATATCTTATGATAACCTGGTATGATAAATGGATAATCAGAACATTGTTCCTGACAAGAATATTAAAAGCTCATCCATTGTAGTCGTTGTTTCAATGTCTTCCTGGTGAGTTTCATTGTTTGTAACTCGTTTTCACCAAGCCCACAGCTGACAATGGCCTGTTTCCTTTAAAATCGTTACTTTTTTGCATGTCTTTCATTCCTTTGTTCTATATCTCCCTATATCACCGTCTATATCTCTCATTCTCCTCTCCCCTGACTCTCAGTCTGAAGAAGGGTCTCGACCCGAAACGTCACTTATTCCTTTTCTCCAGAGATGCTGCCTGACCTGCTGAGTTACTCCAGCTTTTTGTGCCTGCAATAGTAATTGACTCAGGTGACCAACAACAAAGAAATTGGGTAGAAGGTGATGGACTTGAATTCAAGTAATGATTGCTCTGGGTAAAGCTACATTAGTGATGACCCTACAATTTCTATTCATAATCTACAATTTTGGATGAAAATATACTTCCACAATTAGTCCAGATAAGCAACATTTTCTACTTCCTGTTCACAACTTTTGTGACATTGATATGCTGATATGTAATATAAGAAAATAACTGCAGATGCTGGTACAAATCAAAGGTATTTATTCACAAAATGCTGGAGTAACTCAGCAGGTCAGGCAGCATCTAAGCAGAGAAGGAATGGGCGACGTTTTGGGTCGAGACCCTTCTTCAGACTGAAGAAGGGTCTCGACCCGAAACGTCGCCCATTCCTTCTCTCCTGAGATGCTGCCTGACCTACTGAGTTACTCCAGCATTTTGTGAATAAATACCTGCTGATATGTAATGATAAATCTCAATTATATCACTTTCAATGGATAATATTTCACTACCCAGAGACCAGTTCCTCCAATACTAGTGCTACATTTGTTCGAGTCACTCAGGTTTACCTGCCAGTTTCTTTAGTAACTGAGCAAGGTCCAAAACAGTCATCAATGTTCATTAATATAGAAATAAACATTTATAATGAATTGTTTTCTTGGTCAAATTGACTCTTACTCAGTTAACAAATGTTGCTTCTTTTTTTCTGCGGCATTAATGAATGTTATTATCCATACTAAAAGAGTAATATGTGGGATGTTATCACTGAAAATTCATTGGATGATAAACAACTTGTTGAATGCAAGAAAGTATTGCAGTTGATAAAAAAATAACGTGAATAAACTATAGCACAGCACAGATAGACAGATGGAACAGATCTGTCTCCATTTTACAGCATTAAGGATCAACACGACCAAGGTTAAGGACAGTAAAACTACAGAAAGATACCAATTAGCTGTTAAATTCCTGTAAAGTACAAACTTGGAGGTACATATTCTTATTGGATGTAAAATTAGAATCGCCAAAATTTGCTAGTAATGCCAGTAAAGGTGAAATGGCAGCACATTTTGGTAGAAAAAGAAAGCAAATAATAACTGTTTACAAAATTTGGTATATAGTAGAATGCTACATATCATACACGGTAATGTTGAAGAAAATACAAGTAGTTTCCCAGGCATTCAATTGTTTGCTAGAATTGATAATAATTTACCAGTTCAGTCCCATTATTATCACAGGAACAAGGGAGATTTTGCCTATATCGAAACTTTCAGAAGTTATTTCGGATATTAGACAACTTTCTGGAGAATGTGTATCTGTATCAAACCAGGCCACCGTTTCTTTGAGTAAGAGATACAGAACAAAAATGTTGTCGATGAATGTTGAGAATGAGTGTCCTTTATTAAATGTCACATTGCTAATAGCAGGATTACAAGCTCACAGTATCAGTCTAACTAAATGGAGTTCCGCAGCTTTCCCACACTCAGATAACCTACAACAGTGTGAGATTAGGAATACTGCCCAAGCTCCGCTGACAGTGAGTTGTGCAAAAGGTTTAAGGTAAAATGTTTCTCTGAGCCACAGAGACAAAATAGTTCAAGGTTCTATCTGCCGTGTAGCGAAACATGGACTGACAAGTAGGATAAGCTTGAAGCATGTGGCACAGTTAGAAAGCCTGGCTGCACTCTCACACATGAATAGTTCCCATCTCAGTACAGGGCCGGAAAAATGATTCTCAACATTATGCCATACTTCAGAGAAGAATCAAGCTTTTCAGAAGATGAAACAGGATGAGAAAGTTCGAAAGAATAAAACGTTCGGCAAATAAGGAAAATATGGAAGGTGGACACACAATGCTGGAGTAACTCAGCGAGTAACTCAGCGGGAGAGAAGAAATGGGTGATGTTTCTGGTCGAGACCCTTATTCAGACTTAGGGAAAATATGGAGTTGTTTTAACAATTGTAAGCCCTTTTTTGTCATACAGCAGATCTTCTGTTACAAGCTCAAGGAATATAGTTCAAAATATTTCTGCGTGATAAATTTCAAACCATGAACCATGTGCCATATTTTAGATGGAACAGTTGCATTTAGGTTCATTCTGTCCACGGTGTGTAGTTATTTAAGTATTAAATACATTATTTATATATTTTTTAATTAAATCATTCTCAAATACCTTCTACAATTTATTGCCGTAGTTTACCGTAAGCTTACAAAAACTGGTAATAAATCAATTAATAATGGATTTCATAGTGTGGATTTGAGCCTCACAGATTAGGATGTCCCAGATGCTCGTGCCCATGCTAATTGTCCATGTAAGAAATAACCATCTGGTCGGAAATGCCAAGTGACAATACGCTCCAGTGAAAATTACCTTGGTTAAAGGCAAGAACATCTGTGAAAAATGTAGAATGGCTAGAAAAGGATTGGATTAAAATGTATAGCTTCGTTGGTTACCACATTCACTGCTTTAAGTAGTTAGTAATTAATGTGAAGCATTTTTAGAAATATCGAGGCAAATTCACCTCGTAATGTTACTGAATGTTGGGTGTAAGTCATTAACAATAGTTCAATTGATCGCATAACGGTAACGGTAACGGTAACGGTGCCCACCTTGGTTAAAATCTATGAGTGGACTATTTGTCACATACACATAAATGTGCAGCGAAATGAAAAATTACCCGCAGTTCAACAATAAGACCAATAAAAATAAGCAATAAAAAATGCAATAACACATACAATCATAAACCAACACCAAACAAAAGAAACATCCATCACGGTGACTAAAGAAATTTCTCCTCATCTCCTTCCAAAAAGAACGTCCTTTAATTCTGAGACTATGACCTAGTTCTAGACTCTCCCACTAATGGAAATATCCTCTCCTCATCCACTCTATCCAAACGTTTCACTATTCTGTATGTTTCAATGAGGTCCCCCGTCATTCTTCTAAACTACAGCGAGTACAGGCCCAGTGCAAACAAAAGCTCATCATAGGTTAACCTACTCATTCCTAGGATCATACTTGTAAACCTCCTCTGGACCCTCTCCAGAGCCAACACATCCTTCCTCAGATATGGTGCCCAAAATTGCTCACAATATTCCAAATGCGGCCTTACGAGCGCCTTATAGAGCCTCAACATTATATCCCTGTTTTTGTATAAACGCCCTCTTGAAATAAATGCTTGCATTGATTTTGCTTTCCTCCATTGGGTAAATCATTTCCACCCCCATTCCCAACCACCAACACATTCCCTATGTTCAGGCTGGGAATCCAATAGCACTAAACAAAGGAATAGCAAAACCAAATCCATTGCAAACTTCTTAGTGCTTTTGATATTCTACCCACTCAATCTGGAAAAACAAATTTGGGTTTTGGGAATGAATAGCAGCTATTTAGTATTTTTGTATATTTTGCTTTGTATAGTGTAAATGTAATGCATGTTGCCAAAGCCCTAGTTAGAATTCATTAGTGCTCACTCAAGCAAACGGTGACTTTGGCCATCAGACAAGAAATCAATGAATCAATATATAACCAATATACGCAGAGATGCACTTGTTTGCTGTTTATTTGCACTGTCAACACACATATGTGTTTCAGGAACCACTTGGAGATGTATGATCAAGTCTCTGTCACCTGGTAGAACACTGCACAAGTGACAACTTTCAATTACTATAAGATTGTGCACTTGTCAATAATGAACTACTAATGTATGTTGTAAATGGTGGGGCTTTGATTTTGAGCAGAATAACCATTTATTTTGCATTAATGCTGAAGCCGTCTCCAAAAAAAGGTAAATGTAAACTTACACAACCGTCTCGTAGTTCTGTTATCAATGGATCTTTCTCTGACCGCGTTGGACCCATTTCGAAGAGCCTCGTTAATAAACTTATCTACGTCCTGGAAAGATTCCTGAGGGAAAACATTGCACTTTCGAGCTACAGTGCTCTGCAGTACTTCAAAATTACTTCATCTTTCAATCTGTGAAATATCGTCCGGCTGATAAACAAATGCCCCAAACAAAACCATCACGATAGTGTTTTTACTTTTCCTTCAAATAATGTTTAATGTGAACTTTTTGTGACCCAGCATCTTAGCCAATCCCATCTTTCCCACTAAAGTCAAATACTCATAGTAGATCTTTAATGTGATGGCCCATGTAAACACCTGAATTATTGCAGGTCTATCAGGCTAGTGACTGATTATAGTGTGGCCTGTGTTCACAACAATCAACGGTCGATAGATCTCAGCTGCTCAAAGCAGAATAAAATGCTTTAGATAAGACACCAAACATACAATGATCTGTGTCTTTGATTTGTCAGTCTCATGGTTTAGACTAAGTTTAGTCTCAGTATAGTTCAAAGCCATTTGCTTTTGCAAGTTGTCCCGTATGTAAAGTGATGCTCGCTGTATTTCCCAACCCCCCGACCCCCACCCCCCTGTTGCAATGACCTAGTGGTCACAGCAGCTCATCTACTCATCTGTTGTCTTGATGTTTAAAGGAGAGCACTATCCAAAAAATGCAGACATTTTAACAGAGCTTACACCAGGATGCCGAGTGACCCTGCACTCTCCAAAGAAACTTAGGCTGACAATTTATTGATAACATCAAGTGACACTTTAGTTCTCGAAGGACAGGGCATGACTGGTCCTAGGGTGGTCGAACATGACAGAAACAGCTAGGAAACAACATTTCCCAGGACCTGTTCCTTCTAATGCTTTCACAATCGCCACTTTTATTTTCTTGACTGAACAAGATCAATATCTTTCAGTGCAAAACTGTTTGAAAAAAAACCTGTTAGGTCCTAGTATTGACTGTGTTTGGTGTTGATAGAAAAGCTGAAGTTGTTTTTCTACAAGGCACACTTTCAATGCACTTAATATTAACCAAAGTTACTTCTACATCAGCTGACAGTGAGTCTACTTGTTTGTTGAGATAGCGTGGGCCTAAAAACAACAAAGAATCCTTTTTGGACAAGACTCTTAACATTTTCTTGCATGACTCAAAGATGGTAGAACTTCCAGTCAGAATTTTTACTTTTAACAAAATATAACTTAGATATGAAACATAATTGCTGGCAAACTAACACATGTAATGCTCAGCATATATTCTACCCAATAAAAAATATTTTGGTAATTAAAGTTCTCGGCATTTAATTTAAATTGCTGCTTCAAAAAGTTATTTTTAATTGTGTAAAGAATTAGTTTGCAGAATGCGTGCATTTTTCATAACATAGAATTTGAAATATTGTGGATAAGAAACTTAAAGATTTTTTAAATTCAGTTTCATTCAAATAGGGGTAGGGGAAAGGTATACATATTTATCCAATGACAATGATTAATTAGTGTGGAAGGTGGTGGGAATTAGCAGCCAACAAAAGATGTAATTCATGAAAATTGATGAATTATAAATTCAAAATTAAAAGAGGGTAAGACACTACATTAAAAAAATAATGTCATTATGGATGAACCTGAAGACTTAAAAAATATTTTTCATTAGGTAGAATATATGCTGAGCATTAAAGAACAAATGTTCTGTCCAATTAAAGAACAAATGTTCTTTAAGGGATGGGTTTAGTAGAAATATGATGAGGATAATGAAGTGGCAGTTTAAAGAATTCTTCACATCAGTCTTAAGAAATGAAGATTTTGGAGATATTCCAGATGTGTTCAAATTTACTGGGAATACATAACACATGTGGAGGTCAGTGAAACATGTGTTGTAAAGAAGCTCAAAGCTTTAATATTTACAAGGTACCTGAATCACATGAGATACACCCAGGAATCTCTGGGGAAACAAGAAAGGCTTTGGTGAATGTTTTTAGGTGCTTTATAAATAGAAAAGCTTTACCTGAGGACTGAATGGGTAGTGAAAGCATTCCTAATATTTAAAAATGATTGAGACCAGTTAGACTAATACGAGTCTTGGAGAAAATGATTGAGAGCATTCTTATAGAGCTTATCAATGTTAATCATAAAAACAAAAGCCAGGAGGAGCAGACAATTTTCTTAGATGGCAGAACATAAAAGCAAAAAGGCATTTCATCAAGTTACAAAGGATTTTCAAAGAAGGTTAAAGCCTTTGGAATTAATGATGAATCAGCTGGAGTGATGAATTGGAAACCAACTGGGCAATAGAAAGCATAAGGTGATAAAGAGAACAACCTTTGTGCAGGATGAGGATAATAATGATAATTTTCAGATTGGATCTATTTATGAACCCGGCAAGCTTACACTTTCCTTTTAAAACTGGGAGCAAAATGCCTAACAATATATATTTTTTTCGTGATAAGGGCGGCACGGTGGCGCATCGGTAGAGTTGCTGCCTTACAGCGCTTACAGCGCTTACAGCACCAGAGACCCGGGTTCGATCCTGACAGCGGATGCTGTCTTTACGGAGTTTGTGTGTTCCCCCGTGACCGCATGGGTTTTCTCTGAGAACTTCGGTGTACTCCCACACTCCAAGGACGTACAGGTTTGCGGGTAAATTGGCCTTGTATAAGTGTAAATTGTCTCTAGTGTGTGTGCAGGATAGTGTTAATGTGTGGGGATCGCTGGTCGGTGCGGATTCGGTGGGCCGAAGGACCTGTATCCACACTGTATCTCTGAACTAAAGTAAATTTAAACTTTGGATTCCTCCCACACTCCAAAGATGTATAGGTTTGTAAGTTAACTGGCTTGGTATATATATGTAAAAATGTTCCCTAGTGTAGGATAGTGTTGATGTGCTGGGATCGCTGGTCGGTGCGGTCTGAGTGGGTCGAAGGGCCTGTTTCCGTGCTGTATCTCTAAATTAAACTAAACTATCATAAGTGATAAAAATAATCAAAATTAAATGTATTGAAGAATTTTAAATCTACATATTAAAAAAAAGTGAAATTATAATGTACAACAGGCCATTTGGCCTATCTTTCTTGTGAGCACCATTCAAAACCATTCCTCTTTCCCATAACCCTGTAAATTGCTTTCCCGATACATATGCAAGTTCCTTTGTAAGTCCTAATCGACCCTATTTTTTCTGGCTTCATAGGCACTTTAATTTTGTCCTTTGAACTGTCCATGAATGGGAATAGTGTGTGATCTGTGCATACTTCTTCTTAACTTTCGTTTCTTGAAGGCAAACACCCAGCTTCTCCATTCTAACATAGTAGATGAAATCTTTCATCTACAGGTCCTAATAATTCTCTTCTGCACCCTCTCTAGGGTCATCACCAAATGTGTGGTTATGAGATATTCAAGTCACAGCCTTACTACCATTTTACAAAAGATTCAACATCAGGTCCTTGCTTTTATGACTGATGCCCTGTTTATGAAGCTCAGTTGCAGGGCAGCACAGTGGTGCAGTGGTAGCACTTCTACCTTACAACGCCAGTGACCCGGGTGCGATCCTGACTACGGGTGCTGTCTGTATGGAGTTTGTACGTTCTCCCTGAGACATCGTGAGTTTTCTCCGGGTGCTCCGGTTTCCTCCCACACTCCAAAGATGCACATGTTTGTTGGTTACTTAGCTTTGGTAAAATTATAAATTGCACCTAGTGTGTAGAATAGTGTTAGTGTACAGGGTGATTGCTAGGTCGGTGCAGACTCGGTGGGCTGAAGGGCCTGTTTCGGCACTGTGACTCTAAAGTCTCAGGATCCCAAATGCTTTGCTAACTGGTCTCTCATTGTATCAAATAGGAACGTCTCATGGAATTCCACTGACATGAACATCGTGATACACAGTGCCTTTTCTTGTAGACATAAAGGTGCCAGTACACGTGATAAATAAACATATGTTTCACATTGCCGGGAAACACAGTAACGTTTAACTTTTCAGAGGTACCGGTATGGTGTACCAACATGCACCAGTCCCAGAAAAAGCATTGCTGATACATATTGGAATATAAAATGCCATCAATGGTGATGATTAGTCAAGAAGTAAAAAAACTAAAGAATTTAAGATACCCAAAATGTAAAGCTGTTGCCAGTAAAGCTAATTGAACATTAAAAATGTTGTTGAGAGCATTTAAAACATCATGGTATTTTAACCAGTGTGTGTGGGCCTTTCATAAGGCAATTATCAGATATTGTAGACAACTTTGACTACTCAATCTGCAAAGGATATTGATTGTTGACAGAACAGAAAACGGTGGAGAATTTTTTTAAAACGTGGTATGAAGGGACCTGGAAAATAACGCAGGTACATTGGGTAATTAGGAAGGACAATAAAATGTTGTGTTTTAATACAAGGAATATAGGGGGAAAAAAGTAGAGAAATATGGATGTAACTTTACAACACACGAGTGAGACTGGACTTTGAAAACTGTGTTTAGTTTTATATTCCATTTTAGGAAAAACTGTTCTTACATTGGAGGCAATGCAGGATGCTCACAAGGTTAATTCTCTGGATAAAATGCGTATTGTGTAAGAAAGTTGGAACTTCTTGTATCTATAATCTGTGGAGTATAGAAGAATGAAAGATGGTCTTATTGAAAGAAGTAAGATTCTAAGGGGGGTTGATCGTGTGGGTGTTGAGAGGATATTTCCTCTTGTGGATGCATCTGAACTAGGGGAGCATGGATTCAGAATAAAAGATTGCTCATTAAAAATGGAGATGAAAGGGAATTTCTTCTCTCAGAAGGTTGTGAATATTTGGTATTCTCTAATTGAGAAAGCTGTGGAGGCGGAATCAATGAAGATATTGAAGGTGGAGACTGGAAGGTTTTTTTCACTTATAAAGGAGTCAGGTTTGGTGGATAGATGGTAGAAAAATGACAGCAAGGCCAAGAGTGGACCAGCCATAAACTTGTTGAATGGACTACTTATTCTTAACTCTTAAATAAACTTATTGGACTGCTTCTGCTCGTGCTCTTTTTATTCTTGTGATGAACACTCTGAAACATAGTCCTCCAAATTGTGAGGACATACAGATCTTTATATTTTCATTTAAACAAAGCAAGGTAAAATCAGAGCAGGTTTTCAACTTGCCTACAAGTGGTTGGAATATATGTTCATGGACTGCTTGACTTCGCTCTGGAAGTTTAAAGCAAAATTGATAAGTTTGGTATGAAAATACATCATGCAAGATGCAGATTGTAATTCTTCCTCTCTCAAGATTAACATCGTGAAGTAATACATTTAAGAAAGAAAGGGCCATTTTAATGCAGATAATTGTTGGGCCATATGACAATGATGGAAACAGAATTTATTACAAAATTGGACCATCATAGCAGCCCTAGGATTTAATATGAGCGCAAGTGGTTGCAACTGTGCTGAATATATTTTGTACTCGCATTTCACAGTATTTCATTGATTTTTCTGGGATTAGACAATTTATGGCCACAAATAAAGTCAAGTAGGAACTTCAAGCCCATTTAACTCAGTGTATTGATTAAAACTTTTGAAAGTAAATATATCCAATGAAGCAGACACAAAAAGCTGCAGTAACTCAGCGGGTCAGACAGCATCTCTGGAGGAAACTGATGTTTCAGTTGAAGACCCTTCTTCAAACAATCAGTCAGAGAGTTGTGAATCTGTGGAATTCTCTGCCTCAGAAGGCAGTGGAGGCCAATTCTCTAAATGCATTCAAGAGAGAGCTAGATAGAGCTCTTAAGGATAGCGGAGTCAGGGGGTATGGGGAGAAGGCAGGAACGGGGTACTGATTGAGAATGATCAGCCATGATCACATTGAATGGCGGTGCTGGCTCAAAGGGCCGAATGGCCTCCTCCTGTACCTATTGTCTATTGTCTAATCAACTGGAAAAACACTCACTGTCCATAATTTGTGAGTAACTGCAATTTAAAAAAAACTAAACTTCAGATTATCTATATACTAAAACTCTTGTTTGTTTGTTTGTTCCTGAACTACAGCCAAAACGGTGCACGATAGCGCAACAATTTTAGGCCTACATTACTCACCGTAGACTCTTTGGTGCTAATGGAAGAAGTTTCATTGAAATCGGTGTTATATTTTTTAAGTTATTCACATTTTAAAGTTTAAATCTGTCTCCTAGGGAGGGAGAGGGGAAAGAAGGAGGGAGGGGGGTGGAGGGATGGGGGAGGAAGGGTAAGGGGGGTTGAGGGGGATGGAGTGGGGGGAGGGGAATGGGGAGATGGGGAGGGGAGTGGGAGGGAGAGGGGGAGGGGGAGGGGGAGGGTGAGGGTGAGGGGGAGGGGGAGGGGGAGGGGGAGGGGGAGGGGATGGGGAGGGTGATAGGGGAGGGGGAGGGGAGGAGGGAGCGGAGGAAGGGGGAGAGGGGAGGGGGAGGGGGAGGGGGGAGGGGGAGGGGGAGGGGGAGGGGGGAGGGGGAGGGGGGGGAGGGGGAGGGGGAGGGGGAGGGGGGAGGGGGAGGTGAGGGGAGGGGATGGGGGGGAGGGGGGAGGAGAGGGTGCTGCACCAATGCAGGAGAGGTTTGAGCCCAACGGTTCCACTTGGTCTAGTAAACTATATATATGAAGGGTCCCAATCTAAAATGTCACCTATCCATGCTCTCCAGTATATTACTCAATCAACATAATAAAACAAAATTTACATTTAAAACCTTTCAAAACGTATATCTTTCACTGTCCTTGTGTCCAGAGACCAATATAATAATTAAATGCTTCTGAAGTTGTACATTGATATAAATTTGCAATGGTAATTAATTTAATTTTGTAGCAGGGACCCATGGCAGAAATCTGATGTGTCTAATTCTGGATGCATTCTAAATGACACAGTTAGCTGCTCCGGTTTCATTGCTATGGGGTGAAATGTGTTGAAAATAAATGTATTTATTTGAATGGAAAGTCCACGGCCTAGAAATTGTGCCTAACAGACACGCGATGTGTAGGGGACTGAGTCAGTGGCATTTGAAGCACTGGGGGGAGCAGTTTTCATGTGCAATCTCATAGCATGAAGCACATAAGTAGTGCAATTCCTGAGCCTTGGATCCAGTTTGCAGATTTACATCTGGTAATTGCAAAAGCAGTGGCTGGAAATAGTCAAACAGATTGGTTGATAATAGACAATAGGCAATAGACAATAGGTGCAGGAGTAGGCCATTTGGCCCTTCGAGCCAGCACTGCCATTCAATGTGATCATGGCTGATCATTCACAATCAGTACCCCGTTCCTGACTTCTCCCCATATCCCTTGACTCTGCTATCTTTAAGAGTTATATCTAGCTCTCTCTTGAAAGCATCCAGATAATTGGTCTCCACTGCCTTCTGAGGCAGAGAATTGCACAGATTTACAACTCTCTGACTGAAAAGAGAGTTTTTCCTCATCTCAGTTCTAAATGGCCTACCCCTTATTCTTAAACTGTGGCCCCTGGTTCTGGACTCCCCCAACACTGGGAACATGTTTCCTGCCTCTAACGTGTCCAATCCCTTAATAATCTTATATGTTTCAATAAGATCCCCTCTCATCCTTCTAAATTCAGGATGTCTGGCTCAGCCATGGCAATGGGCACACTGATTTTCCAACACTTGATTACATGGTGGAGGTGAACATTTGGGAGATGATCTGCATTTTTGGGTCCTGTCCACCACTTGCCTGACTTGCGAATATTTCACAGGTGCAATGGACAAGTATTCTCTGGCGCACTCTAAACAGTAATACAGGAAAGGTCTTGCCCTTTAAGAAACATTTGAGGGAACTATTACTTCTGTCAAAGCCTGGTTAACTGGCTGATGCCCCACAGTTTAAGAATAAGGGGTAGGCCATTTAGGACTGAGATGAGGAAAATCGTTTTCATCCAGAGAGTTGTGAATCTGTGGAATTCTCTGTCACAGAAGGCAGTGGAGGCCAATTCACTGGATGTTTTCAAGAGAGAGTTAGATTTAGCTCTTAGGGCTGACGGAATCAAGGAATATGGGGAAAAAGCAGGAACGGGGTACTGATTTTGGATGATCAGCCATGATCATATTGAATGGCGGTGCTGACTCGAAGAGCCGAATGGCCTCCTCCTGAACCTATTTTCCATGTTTCTATATTTCTATGTTGCTGCATTGTCATGCTTACACACTCATTGTTGCACTAACAACACCAAATTACTTGCGTGTGTTGATTGATGTCAATACCAGGTACTCAATGATATCTATAGATTGGTGTGTCACATGCATTAAAGCGACTTGATTTCTGTAAATTGCACAACGTGAACTCGAAGATGTTGATTGTTTTTCACAATGGTTCTTACACTTCCATTTAACACTTGCACAAAAGTGCACAAAAAAACACATCCTGCACAATTGAATTCTAGGCTTAGACCTCCTTGATAATTAGGCTGGCTTTTGGAGTCTCTTACTGTTTCAGGTAGCGATTGTGATAGTTCCTGGGATCAATTACATAACTATTTTAAATAAATATATAGCTTTAATCTGAGTTACCAGGTGGGTTTATTTTGTTGGGTTAGACAAGAGTTAAGAGAGTCAAGAGTCAGGAGTGTTTAATTGCCATCATTACTGAAATGGGAACAATGAAATTCTTACTTGCAGCAGCTTATCAGGTCTATGAACATTGTACTCATAGATAACATATTAAACAGAAAAAGATCCAATAATTTAATAACCCCAATAAGTTCAAGTCCTTGGTGCAACTAAGTCAGTTGGTAGTTCATAGTCTAGTGGTTGTGGTTGTTGGGAAGAAGCCTGATGTTGTTCTTGAACCTGGAGGTCACAGTTTTCAGACTCCTGTACTTTCTTCTTTATGGTAGGAATGAAATGAGAGTGTGGCCAGGATAGTGTGGGTGATGCTGGCTGTCTTTTTGAGTTCGCGCCCTCCTATAGATCCCTTCGCTGATGGATGGCTAGTGCCTGTGGCTGGACTGGGCAGTGTTCACAACTTTTTGTCCTCTCTTTTGTTCCAAGCCATTCAAGTTGACAAAACAGGCCACGATGCAGCCAGTCAATATGCTCTCTAACATCCACCTGCTGACGTTCAGGAGAGTATTCTTCGACATAACAAATCTCCTCACTCTTCTAATGAAGTAGAGGCTTCAAGGAGGTTTCTTTATGATGTGCATTAATGTCCTGGGCCCAGTACGGATGTTCAGATATGTGCACGCACAGGAACCTGAAATGTGTAGAATGGAACTGCTGGTTTGGACCTGAAACGGCACCCATCCCTTCTCTGCAGAGATGCTGAATGTTCCGCTGAGTTACTCCAGCGTTTTGTGTTTATTACAGGAACAGTAGGTTGATGACTCTCTCCACCACTGTCGATGTAGACAGGTTCATGGATCCTCAGTCACAACAAAAATAAACTCAATTAAACGATCGATCTCCCTCCTATACTCTGACTCATCATTATCCTTCAGTCATCCAACAGTAGTGGTGTCGTCGGCAAATATAAAGATGGAGTTGAAACTGTGTCTTACACAGTCACGGGTATAGAGTGAGTAGACCAGAGGACTGAACGCACAACCTTCAATGCTGATGGCTATCCAAGAGGAAATGTTGTTGCCAATTCATACCAATTATGGTCTGTTGATGAGGAAGTTGAGATCTAGTTGCGTAGGAATGCGCAGTGACCCAGTTCCCCTCGTTTGCTAACATGTTGAGATGATGGTGGTGAATGCTGCAGTTGATGAACAACAGCCTGATGTAGGTGTTCATATTGTCCAAGTGGTCCAGTGCAGAGTGGAAAGCCAGGGAGATCACATCCCCTGTTGATCTGTTGTAGCGGTAAGCCAATTGTAGCAAGCCTAGGTTCTTGCTAAGGGTGGGGTTGATATACGCCATAGTCTACCTCTCAAAGCACTTCATCACCACATTAGTGCCACCGTTTGGTAGGCATTAAGGCATGTCACCTTACTCTTCTTGGGCGCTGGTATTATTGATGCCCTTCTAAAGCAGGTGGGAACCTCAGACTTCAGTATGACGTTGAAGATGTCCACAAAATACTTCAGCCAGTAGGTCCACACATTTTGAGAACATGACCAGGTACATTGTCAGATCCAGATGCTTTCCGAGGGCTCACCCTCATGAAGGATCTTCTGACGTTGGTCTCAGTGAGAGAGGTCAGGGGCTATGGGGACTCGAGAAAGTGCATCAGTGTTCTCTCCTTCGAAGAGTGCATACAATGCATTGAGCTTTTCTGCGAGTGTTGCTTAAGCTGCCACTTTGTTTCGACTTGTAGGAAATGATGGCATGTCAGCCCTGCCACAGTGACTGAACGTCAGTCTCACCCTCCAATTTAGAGCAAAAGTGTCTCTTAGAGTTAGATGCTGCCTGACCTGCTGAGTTACTCCAGCATTTTGTGAATAAATACCTTCGATTTGTACCAGCATCTGCAGTTATTTTCTTATACTTAGAGTTTTTGATGGCCTTATCGAGATTTCCCTACCTGGACTTCCTGTGTGAATCTGTGTCGTTAGGTTTGGAGATGGACACAAAAAGCTGGAGTAACTCAGTGGGACAGACAGCATCTCTGGAGAGAAGGAATGGGTGTCGTTCGGGTTGCGACCCTTCTTCAGACAGAAACTCACAGGAAGGGGAAACGAGAGATATAGACGGTGATGTAGAGAGATAAAGAACAATGAATGAAGGATATGCAAAAAAGTAACGATGATAAAGGAACCAAGCCATTGTTAGCTGTTTGTTGGGTGAAATCAAGAAGCTGGTGTGACTTGGGCAGGTGAGGGACGGAGAGAGATGGAGTGGGGGGTTACTTGAAGTTAGAGAAATCAAAACTCATACCACAAGGCTGTAAGTTGCCCAAGCGAAATATGAGATGCTGTTCCTCCAATTTGCCCTTAGCCTCACTCTGACAATGGAGGAGACCTAGGACAGAAAGGTCAGTGCGGAAATGGGAAGGAGAATTAAAGTGTTTTGCAACCGGGAGGTCAGGTAGGTCCAGGCGGACTGAGCAAAGGTGTTCAGTGAAACGATCGCCCAGTCTGCGTTTGGTCTCGCCGATGTATAAGAGTCCACTTCATTGTTAGGTTTGGATGGCCAAGATCTGGTCCTCGGAGGTTCGTCCGAGGCATCTGGTTGAGGAACACTTGGATGGTGTTGGTGGGAACATATTCCTCCACACATAGAGTGTGAAGATCTAACTATATTTTTGAGATTACTCTCACTTCATCACTACAATTGTTTCTCTATAGACAAAGAATCTTTCAGCTCTGCCTTTGATTCGACACGGGAACTTTTGCTGAAATCTCAACATTTGATGTCCTTAAATCTGTGCACTTTCAGCCATTCTAGACTGGGTATTGAGTAATGAGGAAGGGTTAGTTAGCAGTCTTGTTGTGCGAGGCCCCTTGGGCAAGAGTGATCATAATATGGTAGAGTTCTTCATTAGGATGGAGAGTGACAAAGTCAATACAGAAACAAGTGTTCTGAACTTAAAGAAAGGTAACTTTGAGGGTATGAGGCGTGAATTGTCCAAGATAGACTGGCGATTGATGCTGAAAGGGTTGACGGTGGACATGCAATGGAAGGCATTTAAAGGTCGCATGGATGAACTACAACAAGTGTTCATCCCAGTTTGGCAAAAGAACAAACCAGGAAAGGTAGTGCATCCGTGGCTAATAAGGGAAATCAAGGATAGTATTAAAACAAAAGATGAAGCATACAGATTAGCCAGAAAAAGTAGCATACCAGAGGACTGGGAGAAATTCAGAGTCCAGCAGAGGAGGACAAAGGGCTTAATTAGGAAAGGGAAAATAGATTATGAGAGAAAACTGGCAAGGAACATAAAAGCTGACTGCAAAAGCTTTTATAGATATGTCAAGAGAAAAAGATTAGTTAAGACAAATGTAGGTCCCTTGCAGTCGGAAACAGGCGAATTGATCATAGGGAACAAGGAGATTGCAGACCAATTCAACAAATACTTTGGTTCTGTCTTCACTAAGGAAGACATAAACCATCTGCCGGAAATAGCGGGAGACCGGGGGTCTAATGAGATGGAGGAACTGAGGGAAATCCAGGTTAGTCGGGAAGTGGTGTTAGGTAAATTAAATGGATTAAAGGCAGATAAATTGGGCGGCACGGTAGCGCAGCGGTAGAGTTGCTGCTTTACAGCGAATGCAGTGCCGGAGACTCAGGTTCGATCCTGACTACGGGTGCTGCACTGTAAGGAGTTTGTACGTTCTCCCCGTGACCTGCGTGGGTTTTCTCCGAGATCTTCGGTTTCCTCCCACACTCCAAAGACGTACAGGTATGTAGGTTAATTGGCTGGGTAAATGTAAAAAATAATAAAAATTGTCCCTAGTGGGTGTAGGATAGTGTTAATGTACGGGGATCACTGGGCGGCACGGACTTGGAGGGCCGAAAAGGCCTGTTTCCGGCTGTATATATGATATGATATGATATGATATGAAATCCCCAGGGCCAGATAGGCTGCATCCCAGAGTGCTTAAGGAAGTAGCCTCAGAAATAGTGGATGCATTAGTGATAAATCGGACAAAGTTAGCATGGATTTACCAAAGGCAAATCATGTCTGACGAATCTTATAGAATTTTTCGAGGATGTAACTAGTAGAGTGGATAAGGGAGAACCAGTCGATGTGTTATATCTGGACTTTCAGAAGGCCTTCGACAAGGTCCCACATAGGAGATTGGTGTACAAACTTAAAGCACATGGTATTGAGGGTTCAGTGTTGAGGTGGATAGAAAATTGGTTGGCGGACAGGAAGCAAAGAGTAGGAATAAACGGGTCCTTTTCGGAATGGCAGGCAGTGACTAGTGGGGTACCGCAAGGCTCAGTGCTGGGACCCCAGTTATTTACAGTGTATATTAATGATTTGGACGAGGGAATTGAATGCAACATCTCTAAGTTTGCGGATGACACGAAGCTGGGTGGCAGTGTTAGCTGCGAGGAGGATGCTAGGAGGCTGCAGAGTGACTTGGATAGATTAGGCGAGTGGGCAAATGCATGGCAGATGCAATATAATGTGGATAAATGTGAGATTATCCACTTTGGCGGCAAGAACAGGAAAGCAGAGTATTACCTGAATGGTGACCGATTGGGAGAAGGGGAGATGCAACGTGACCTGGGTGTCATGGTGCACCAGTCATTGAAAGCAAGCATGCAGGTGCATCAGGCAGTGAAGAAAGCGAATGGTATGTTGGCATTCATAGCAAGAGGATTTGAGTTTAGGAGCAGGGAGGTTCTGCTGCAGTTGGTGAGACCGCACCTGGAGTATTGTGTGCAGTTTTGGTCTCCTAACCTGAGGAAAGACGTTCTTGCCTTAGAGGGAGTACAGAGAAGGTTCACCAGATTGATCCCTGGGATGGCGGGACTTTCATATGAGGAAAGACTGGATAGACTGGGCTTGTACTCGCTGGAATTTAGAAGACTGAGGGGGGATCTTATAGAAACATATAAAATTCTTAAGGGGTTGGAGAGGCTAGATGCGGGAAGATTGTTCCCGATGTTGGGGGAGTCCAGAACCAGGGGTCACAGCTTAAGGATAAGGGTGAAGTCTTTTAGGACCGAGATGAGAAAACATTTCTTCACACAGAGAGTGATGAGTCTGTGGAATTCTCTGCCACAGAAGGTAGTTGAGGCCAGTTCATTGGCTATATTTAAGAGGGAGTTAAATGTGGCCCTTTTTGCTAAAGGGATCAGGGGGTTTATGGAGAGAAGGCAGGTACAGGCTACTGAGCTGGATGATCAGCCATGATCATATTGAATGGCGGTGCAGGCTCAAAGGGCCGAATGGCCTACTCCTGCACCTATTTTCTATGTTTCTATGTTTCTATGAAGTTGAGTGGTGCTCAAAGAGTCAATGGGCATTTTTTTAAAAGACAAATGTCAAAAATGTGAAATATCATTGACAGTGAAATGGAAAATCTAATTTAAGACAATTTGCAGGTCAGGCAGCATGTGTGACGAGTGGAATAAGTATAACATTCTATTTTTAGCATTTTGCAGGATTAGATGAAAGATTGCACCTGAATCAATACATTGGGTGAAAGAATTAAGCCAATTTGGGTTGAAGGTTCATATCCAAAGCATTCTGTTTATGAATAAGCTTAGATGGAGTTTTATGTTGTAGCAAAATATTCATGCCTAATGCAATCAATTGGTATGGGTTTGAGTTCAGTTTATTGTCATGTGTACCGAGGTACAGCGAAAAGCTTTTGTTGGATGCTAACCAGTCAGCAGAAATCCATGATTACAATCGAGCCATCCACAGTGTACTGATACATGATAAAGGGAACAATGTGAATAACGTTTAGTGCAAGATAAAGCCAGTAAAGTCTGATCAAAGATAATCCAAGGATCTCCAATGAGGAGGATAGTAGCTCAGGACTGCTCTCCAGTTGTTGGAAGGATGATTCAGTTGATGGATCATATGTGAAACCTTTTGAAGGGATTAAATATCATGCCTGAAATATTCTGCTTGATGATGGCTTGAGTCTCAATATCATCCTCAATCCCTCTTACAAGAGTATAGCCAGTAAATTAAACTGACAAGGCACTTATGAACAAAATAATTTACAGATACGCAACAGCCATTCTATTCTGCGCTAACTTAAAAAGATGGAAAGATTTACAGCAGTTTCTACATTAAATATTGTTGCAACTTATAAAGAATAGTTGGTCACGTGTACAATCCAAAAAAACAAGTACTTAACCAATATTATACAGTTTGCTTTGGAAAACCTATGGTGAGATTAAGGACCATGCCAAAATAGCCTGTTTGGAGGATTGTACATGATAATGTTGGGGTTCATCTCAAACAGTTTGTTGATATGAAAGGGACATTTTGTATTTGAAATATTTTGGTAAAAACATGCCCCTAAAACTCCCTGTGGAAGTGATTTATTTCACAAAATGCTCAGCAGGTCAGGCGGCATCTCAGGAGAGAAGGAATGGGTGACGTTTCGGGTCGAGAACCTTCTTCAGAAGTGGGGGTGATGATGGTGGAATATATGAGAGCATCCTCTGAGTGCACATCGACTGATTATGTTGTGTCATGAATGAGGAGGTGATTACATTTTCATTTTTGAAGTGTATTTTTTTAAAATTTAGTTTAATTTAGTGTTACAATTAAATTATCCTTGAAGTTTTAAATGGTAGTGTTAGAAAATGGTTAAAAAAAAAGATAACAGAATAACCAGCCACATAGGTTAACTAAAATAAAATGACACAAGTTACCGCTCAGCGGGTCAGGCAGCATCTCTGGAGAAAAGGAATACATTATGTTTCGGGTCGAGACCCATCTTCAGAATGAGAGTCAGGAGAGAGGGGAACTAGAGATATCTTTAGGAAAAATATCTTCAGTCTGAAGAAGGGTCTCGACCCGAAACGTCACTCATTCCTTCTCTCCCGAGATGCTGCCTGACCTGCCGAGTTCCTCCAGCATTTTGTGTCTACCTTAGAGATATCTTTAGTTCCCCTCTCTCCTGACTGTCAGTCTGAAGAATAGTCTCGATCCAAAACGTCACCTGTTCCTTTTCTCCAGAGATGCTGCCTGACATCCTGAGTTACTTCAGCATTTTATGCCTATCTTCAGAATGAAAAGAAATGTAGTTATGGCAGATAGATACTGTTTACCGCAACTGCAAACATCATTTATTTAGGGTGTAATCCCTGCTTGGTGCCAGTGTTAAGGATATCTCCTTGGGGCTGTAGAGGGAGCTTTGTAGAAGCAAAACAAAAATCCAGTTTTCCTGGTCCATGTGGAGGTGAAGACATAAATAGGAGAAAGGACGAGGTTCTGCTGAAAGAATATGAACAACTGAGGGTCCAAATTACAAAGCCCCTCCACAAATTATTACAATGTGCAAATTGGCATTGTGTAAATAAAATCAGTGAACTGAATATCTAGCTGAAAAAATTATTTGGGGAGAAAGAGCTTTGAATTCATGGGGCAGTTGCACCAGTAGACAATAGACAATAGACAATAGTACTGGGGAAAGAGGAAGCTGACCCTTTGGGATAGTCAGTACTTGGTTTGGGTGGAGTTAGTGTCCTTGTGAATTGAATAAATAAGAGCCTCAATAATGCTTTAAGCTAGTAGTTGGGGAATTGAAGGACCAGATGGGTTCTGTTTAGGAAACGTTTAAAAGTTGGGAAGAATGAAAACAATAGCAAAAATGATAATTACTACCAGAGTCTGTCAGGAAGTAATATTACATAGAATCATAAGAGTACTCCGCCAAATGGGATAGGAACAAGGAAAAACATGCAAGACTTCAATAATATATTTATCCGAACACTCAGAAAATTCATAGTGAAGTAGGTGTATTAATGCACGAAAACTAAATGGACAAGATCCAACTACTCTTATAGAGGCATTGTTGCAAAGTGACTAAAATTCAGAATTAAATATTCCAGGCTGCCTATCGATCCAAACAACAGGGCAAAATCAGTAGCCCTGATAATAAAGACTGCGATCATAGCAGTGAAGCAGAAGAATCTTAGGTCAGAAAATCAAGAAGTGGCAGAGACGCAATGGGTTGAATGACCTCCTTTTGTGTGGTAATAAAATATGAGAAATTAATATTATGCAATGAGGAAGGATGAATTGACGATTTGGTAGTGACCTTTATGGAACAGTGGTGACCACAAGATGATGGTATTTTGTATAAAGTGAGTTAGTTCAAGCAAAAACAAGTGCCTTAAATCTCAGTAAAAAAAATATGTTGGAAAGAAATTAGGTATGAAAGGGTTATGGTAGACTGAGAAAGTGCGTTCAAGGGAATGATGCTAAATAAATAAAGGCCAACTTTGAAGGAATTAAGTTGGTTGGCAGCTATATATTTTTATTGGACAAAAGGAATAGGGAACATTTCTGTCAAGACAAATTAAATGCAGTATTAGATCAAAGGAAAATGCTTATTCACGTAAATAGGACGTGTAGAGACATATAAAGGAAATCACTTTTTGAAGATATTGTGGGCCCTTTACAAACTGAGAAGGACAAATTATACAGGTGAATTATGAAGTGGCAGAAAAATTAAATAAACCTCTCAGAAATAGTTGAACCTTCAGGTCCAGGGTAGGTGAGGAGCTCATAGAAATTGACACTGATTTTGTTCATGCTTGTTCCTATTCATAATTACAGTACATTCAGAAAGTATTCAGACCCCATTACTTTTTCCATATTTTGTTATGTTACAGCCTTATTTTCAAATGGATTAAATTCATTTTTTTAATCATCAATCTACACACAATACCCCATAATAAAAAAGTGAAAACAGGTGTTTAGAAATTTTTGCAAAGTAATTAAAAAGAGATAACTGAAATATAAAATTTACGAAGTATTCAGACCCTTTGCTCAGTACTTTGTTGAGACACCTTTCGCAGCGATTACAGTCTCAAGTCTTCTTGGGCATGACGCTACAAGCTTGACACACCTGTATTTGGGTAATTTTTCCCATTCTTCTCTGCAGATCCTCTCTAGCTCTGTCAGGTTGGATGGGGAGCGTCGATGCACAGCTATTTTCAGGTCCCTCCAGAGATGTTTGATCGGGTTCAAGTCTGCGCTCTGGCTGAGCCACTCAAGGACATGCACAGACTTGTCACGAAGCCACTCCTGCATTGTCTTGGCTGTGTGCTTAGGGTCGTTGTCCTGTTGGAAGGTGAACCTCTGCCCCAGTCTGAGGTCCAGAATGCTCTGGAGCAGGTTTTCATCAAGGATCTCTCTGTACTTTGTTCCGTTCATCTTTCCCTTGATCCTGACTAGTCTCCCAGTTCCTGCTGCTGAAAAATATCCTCACAGCATGATGCTGCCACCACCATGCTTCACCGTAGGTATGGTATTGGCCCGGTGATGAGACGTGACGCTTGGCATTCATGCCAAAGAGTTCAATCTTGGTTTCATCAGACCAGAGAATCTTGTTTCTCATTGTCTGAGAGTCCTTTAGGTGCCTTTTGGCAAACTCCAAGCGGGCTGTCATGTGCCTTTTACTGAGGAATGGCTTCCATCTGGCCACTCTACCACAAAGGCCTGATTGGTGGAGTGCTGCAGATATAGTTGTTCTTCTGGAAGATTCTCCCATCTTCATAGAGGAACTCTGGAGCTCTGTCAGAGTGACTATCGGGTTCTTGGTCACCTCCCTGACCAAGGCCCTTCTCCCCCGATTGCTCAGTTTGGCCGGGCGGCCAGCTCTATGAAGAGTATTGGTGGTTCCAAAGTTCTTCCATTTAAGAATGACGGAGGCCACTGTGCTCTTCGGGACCTGCAATGCTGCAGAAATTGTTTTATAACCTTCCCCAGATCTGCGTCTCGACACAATCCTGTCTCGGAGGTCTACAGACAATTCCTTTGTCTTCATGGCTTTTTTTTTTTCTCTGACATGCACTGTCAACTGTGGGATCATTATATAGACAGGTGTGTGCCTTTCCAAATCATGTCCAATCAATTTAATTTACCACTGGTGGACTCCAATCAAGTTGTAGAAACATCTCAAGGATAATCAATGGAAACAGGATGAACCCAAGCTAAATTTTGAGTGTCAAAGCAAAGGGTGTGAATACTTAAGTAAATGTGATCTTTCAGTTATTTCTATTTAATTACGTTGCAAACATTTCTCAACACCTGTTTTCGCTTCTTCATTGTGAGGTATTGTGCGAAGATTGATGATAAAAAAATGAATTTAATCCATTTTAAAATAAGGCTGTAATGTAACAAAATGTGGAAAACTGTCTGAATATTTTCTGAATGCACTGTATATCAAAGGCAATAAATCCCCAGGACCTGTTGATCTATATCCTCGGATTTTGAAGGATGTGCCATTGACTTAATGGAGATCTTGCAAAATAACATAGATTGTACAATGGTTCCCATATATTCGTAGGTGGCAAATGTAATGCACTAAGTTATGAAAGGAGGAAAGGAGAAAGTGGGGGAATAGGGAGCGATTTGCCTCGAATGCTAGAAGATAGCAAGGCTCAAGAGAGTCATGTGTCGAGTGATCATATGTACCCGCAACAGAACAATTACAATTTTACTTGCAGCAGCATAACAAGTCCGTAGGCACAACACACACACACATTGCATAATAAACACACAAATTCAGTAAATTAATAACAATATTGGAAGATAATAACGAGAATTAACAACGGTGGTGTGGAGCAAAGTATTTGAAAAATCTTTTGATGTTATGACAAGCAGAATAGATATTTTGAGGTTATAACAAGCATAGATAAGGTCTGAATAAAGGTCTCGAACCGAAATGTCACCCATTCCTTCCCTCCAGAGACGTTGAGTTACTCCAGCTTTTTGTGTCTATCTTAGGTCCTTAGGTCATAAGGGATAGGAGTAGAATTAGTCCATTCGGCCCATCAAGTCTACTCTGCCATTCAATCATGGCTGATCTGTCTCTCCCTCCCAACCCCTTTCTCCTGCCTTCTCACCATAACCTCTGACACCTGTACTAATCAAGAATCTATCTATCTATGCCTTAAAAATACCCACTGACTTGGCCTCCACAGCCTTCAGTGGCAAATAATTCCACAGATTCACCACACTCTGACTAAAGAAATTTCTCCCAATCTCTTTCCTAAAGGAACGTCATTTAATTCTGACCTCTAGTCCTAGACATAAGGATGAGAGAGTTTTAATAGTATACCGAGACTTCCAGAAGTTCTTCCATAAGATATCACACAAGAAGTTTTAATTACAGACTATACTATTGGGGATAATATACTGAAATGGACAGAAAACAGAGTTGGATATAAATGGGTCAGATTAATACGGAGAGGCTATGATTGGTGGTGTGTCCAGTTCTAGAGTCTGTTCATAATCTATGTCAGTGCTTTGGATGAGGGAATCAAATATAGACAAGCATGCTGATAATACAAAGTCATGATAGTGTTGCTGTGAGAAGGCAGCAGAGAGACTTCAGGGAGAAATAGTCTTGCAAAATGAATGTCTGTGTATATGGCAAAAAGATTATGTAGTTTGAAAAATTGTGGGGTCATCCACTTTAGTAGGTGGGATTTCAACTCATGTCTCTGGATTACTGGGCGGGTAATTCAATTGCTGTTCCAGCATCTCATAAGAAAAGATTAAGAAGACAAAAACACAGCCTGTAAACTTTCAAAAAGGTGAAGAAGGGTCTCAACCCGAACCGTTTCAGTCCACATATGTTGTCTGAGTTACTCCAACATTTTGTGCCTAACTTTCAAAAAGGAATGGGAGGTAATCTCAAGCAAACATACAAAATTCTAAGGCATCCTCATAGACTGGATACAAGGTTCTTAGTCTCCCTGGCTGAGTTGCCTAGGGTCACCCTCTCAAAATAAGGGGTCACTCATCAGTGTAGATCTGAGAAATGTCTTCATCCAACAGTTGATATATCTTAGGAATTGGCTGCCAACCAATGTGGATGTTTCTTAATTAAGTATATTCAAGACAGAGAAAGCTAGGTTTTTAGATAGGGTTAGTATATTGTAGAGTCAACCATAATTTTATAGAATGTCGAAACAGGTTTAAGGGACTGAATGACCTGCATCTGCTCTGTTAGGATGATCGATTACATCTGAATCACTGTTTTGGGATGAAGCATTGCATCTGAAATATTCTATTGGAATGATGGATCATACCTGGCACATTCTGCTTGATTGATAATGATAGTTGCACATAAAACATTCCTTTGTGATGATCAACGATACCTGGCACATTCTGCAGAGAAGATAATGGGTTGTACCTGGAGTACTGTGTGCAGTTTTGGTCTCCAAATTTGAGGAAGGATATTCTTGCTATTGAGGGCGTGCAGCGTAGGTTTACTAGGTTAATTCCCGGAATGGCGGGACTGTCATATGTTGAAAGACTGGAGCGGCTAGGCTTGTATACACTGGAATTTAGAAGGATGAGAGGGGATCTTATCGAAACGTATAACATTATTAAGTGGCTGGACACGTTAGAGGCAGGAAACATGTTCCCAATGTTGGGGGAGTCCAGAACCAGGGGCCATATTTTAAGAATAAGGTGTAGGCCATTTAGAACGGAGTTGAGGAAAAATGTTTTCAGTCAGAGAGTTGTAAATCTGTGGAATTCACTGCATCAGAAGGCAGTGGAGGCCAATTCTCTGAATGCATTCAAGAGAGAGCTAGATAGAGCTCTTAAGGATAGCGGAGTCAGGGGGTGTGGGAGAAGACAGGAACGGGGTACTGATTGAGAATGATCAGCCATGATCACATTGAATGGTGTTGCTGGCTCGAAGGGCCGAATGGCCTACTCCTGGACCTATTGTCTATTGTCTATTGTCTATTGTCTATTGTTTATTGTACCTGAGCCCTTCTCGTTGTCTATTCTCATTTTCACCTAGCCCACAGCTAACAATGGCCTGTTTCCTTAATTTTTTTGCATATCTTTCATTCATTTGTTCTACAGTATATCTCTCATTTCCCTCTCCCCTGACTCAGTCTGAAGAAGGGTCTCAACCCGAAACATCACCTATTCCTTTTCTTCAGAGATACTGTCTGACCCATTGAGTTACTCCTGCTTTTTGTGACTATCTACATTGTTTTTTTCAGCTGTCTGATTCTATCTGAAAATCTGTTACCTTTCTGATGATAGATCTGTTACATTTTGTTGAAATTTTAATGGAAGATTGTATTGGAAATATTCTATTGGGATTGAAGAAGGAACCTAAAAGATGCCGTTGGAATGACATTGACAAACGGCTCCTGAAACATTGCTTGGGATGATACTGTCCTTTGTATATTTAATATATTGCTTGGATGAAGGATTGTACATTAAATATGTACAATAATCATTTAGGATGAAGGCAAGGGATTGCACTTGATGCATTTTTCTTGGGATGTCATTAATGGCTTTATTGTACCTGAGTATTGTTCTGGGACGTAAAATTGTACCTGGAATAATTTTTTTGCAGTGCTGATGATATTTGCAACTGAAATTTTCTGTTGGGGTGTTGAATTGTACATGTAGCATTCCATGGGTATGTTGATGATAACTGATTCCTGAACTACCATGGAAAATTTGTGTCAATGTATTGTACCTGAAACATTGCGGCACAATTGTACAGCGATAGAGTTGCTGCCTTCCAGCTCCAGAGACCCACGTTCGATCCTGATTGCGGATGCTCTCTGTATGAAGTTTGCATGCTCTCCCCGTTACTTGCGTGGGTTTTCTCTGGGTGCTCCGGTTTCCTCCTACACCACAGATGCACCAGATTGTAGTTTAATTGGCTTTGGTAAAATTGTAAATTGTCCCTTGTGTGTAGAATAGTGTTCATGTGCGGGGATCACTGGTCAGTGAGGACTTGATGGGCCGAAAGGCCTGATTTCTCGCTGTACCTCTAAACTAAACTAAACTAAACTAAACATTGTGTTAGGTTTTCAGTTGGGTTTGATCTGTTGGAGGATGGATTTTATATGAACTTTCTCTTGGGATGAAGGTCAAGATGGTACGGGTGATAAAAATTGTAGCTGAATCTTTCCTTCTTTAGGTTGGCAAGGATTGCAGATTAATCCTTTCTTTTGGGTGAAGGGTTGTTCTGTTGAGCCCACAAACCAAGTATGCTTGGTGTGATTATCATATCATATTTATACATGGTATTTCTTTATTCTACGCTTTTTGGGTTATTGATTGTCCCAGAAACATGCTGATGAGACAATGGATTTTTACTGGACTGATAGACTAAATTTTCTTTCCTGAAATAATCCATGAGAATGACCTTTCTCATTTCTATTGGAGTTAAATGTTGTTCTGAAACAGAACGGCAACCTCTTCAATAAATTAATCATTTATTGGTCTTTTTTTAAACCTGCTGAGATTGCAGAAAATCTTTGATTTGGCATTTATTGCTGGTCCAAACGTACCTTTTTTCCCCCTTTACCTAAGGGGATACGTATGCGGGCAAATATTGCTGAGTGAAGTGAACCTTCCATGCTACCGATGCAGGTTATGCATTCTGATCGAGAGTCCACATTCCCGATGGTCTGCATATGTCTCTTCTACAATCAACTCAGCATGTGACCCCTTGGTTGTACTTTGCAGGTTTAGCTGTGGCCTGGCAATACTCCAGCACATCACAATGTTCAACGTGCTCGCTTACTTTTAGCAAGTCGACTTTCAGCATTGCTTAAATCCCTCGTGTTCCAAAATTAAGAGTGTTGCATTATCTGAATCATCGGTCTAGGTTTTACATAGTTGTTTAAAGTTTCTGCCCAAATTGGAACTTTAGAGTAACAGATAAAATTGGCAAATATCCATAGTATAAAATAAGTGAGACTGCTCTGGTGCAAAATGTCAAGGATATGCCTTTTTCTTCGTTGTGTGCTTACTTCACCATCTCAACAGCTGCTTTGCAGGTGGACTTCATTTGAATGCATTTCATGAATTTTTAAATGAAGCTGCCAGTGAAAATAAATGCATTGATTGATCAATACAAAAGTATATCAGGCAAGGTACTAAATGCCCTGTTGATTTCTTCTGAGCCTGCAACATACTAAATTGGGGTGAGAGGATGGTACAGCTGGTGGATCTGTGAGGTCGCAGCTCCAGCAACCAGGGTTCAATCCTGACCTCTGTTGCTATTTATGTGGAGTTTGCATGTACTCCCTGTGACGAATGGGTTTTTCCCTGTCGCTCTAGTTTCCTCCTGTATGCATGTTGGGAGGTTAACACCTTTGTTATCACCTCCTCCACAGTCAACAATGGGCCATTGTGGGCTCTTTGGCCATCAGTGCCGGCTCTGATTTGTTCTGTACCTTTTCATACCTCTAGTTTCCCTCTCCCCTGACTTTCAGTCTGAAGATAGGGTCTTGGCCTGAAACGTCACCTATTCCTTTTCTCCAGAGATACTGCCTGGCCCGCTGAGTTACTCCAGCATTTTGGATCTATGTTGGTAGGTTCCTTGGCCATTTCGGCCCCTGGTGCATGAGGGGTGGTAGAATCAATGGGTGAACTGATGGGAAATTGAGAAGAATAAAATAAGATTTGTGCAAATGGATTGATAGAAAATGCTGGGGAAACTCAGTAGTCAAGCAGCCTCTGGTTATTTTTTGGATGGTGGGGGGGGGGGGGGGGGGAGGAATCCTTGAATATTTTGGATTGAGTCCTTGCTTCAGGACTGGCGTGGAGAGGAAAAATAGCCCGGGATATGAGGAATGGAGGGATGTGACAAGGAGCAGTAGGTGATGGGTGGACTGAGGAGGGGTAAAGGATAATAGGCAGTTGGATCTAGGTGCAGGAGGGGTGTAGTTGGGAGACTAGGAGGTGAGTGGTAGGTGGAAGCAGAGAAGGGTGGAAAATGTGCAGTAGGATGGAGAACTACTAGAGGGGAAGATGAAGATGGTGGCAGCTAGGAAGGAGATAAGCAGGAACACAAAGATTACCGGTGCTATAATGGGATATGCAAGGAAGGTAATAATGGGACCCGCATTGAGGCAAAGATTTAGGGCAGATTGAACCATACGGGGCAGTCAATCCAGTGGGTGAAATGTTGTGTTGTAGCTGGATAGAAGCAGGAAAGAATTGACTATGGAACTGCAGAGATGACAGTCTTGGGAAGCGAGAGGAACAAAAAGTGTACAATATGCCTGATATTCAGTAGGTTTGGTGAGCTGAAGCCCTGTTTCCATTTTGTATGACTCCTAGTTCTGTCCCTTTTTTATTGACACACCTTGCCGCGAAATAGAATAGTGAAGAGAGAGCCCACACAATGGAGGTGATGGCTCTAGTTTCTTCCCAGGATAGTTTCTTCCCAGCTGTTATCAGACAATTGAACCATCCTACCACAATTAGAGAGCAGTCTTGAACTACTATCTACCTCATTGGAGACCCTTGGACTATCTTTGATTGTAATTTACTGGACTTTATCTTGCACTAAACGTTATTCATAATATTCCCTTTATCGTGTGTCTATACACTGTAAATGGCTCGATTGTAATCATGTATTGTCTTTCCACTAACTGGTTAGCACGCAACAAAAGTTTTTCACTATACCTCGGTAACACATACCAATAAATAAACTAAACTCTAACTGCCAGGCCAAATCAATGAATTGTTTATTATATGCATTCTTTGAACTGACAGAATCAAAATATGAATCACTTATTAGATTCATAATTTGGATGAGTCCAGCAAGCCTTGACATGCACTATTGCTTGTATACCCTCCTGTTTAATACTGGGCAAGAGTACTTGAAATATAACAGTGTCGTTGGGCTGGATATTGTTACCTGTGATCAGGCTTCCACACTTGCTGCATGATAAATGATCACTAACCCTTTGCAGCTCTTCCACTATTGACCTGCTGTAGTGGCATCCATATCCTTGATGGAAAAGCCTTGCAATCTGTTTCAGTTAGTGGTGGAAGTTGAGGACAATGCTGGATGCTATTGCCCATCATCAATTGAAGGTTTAAAAGCTGTTGAGAGTTGAGAGTTGAGAGTTAATGGCACTGGGTTCGATCCTGTTCTATTCTTCTTACCTGAAAAAAAAATGTGCTTGCTATAGAGAAGTGTAACATAGATTCATTTGGCTGGTTCTTGGGATGTTGAGTTTGCCACGTGAAGATACATTGAATAGATAGGACTTTTTTATTGCCTGCAGTTCAGAAGAATGAGTGGTGGGATGTTAAAAATGTTCTTGGGATGTTGAGTTTTCCATGTGAAGAGACATTGAATAGATAGGACTTTTTTATTGTCTGTTCAGAAGAATGTGCGGTGATCTCATTGAAAGTTACAAAAGTCCTCCAGAACTCGAGGCTTATGGAGGGTAAATATTCCCCTTGGATTGTTAGTCTAGAACCAAGGGTTGCAGCCTCAGAATAAGGAGTGGGCTAATTAGGATTGAGACGAGGAGAAATTTATTTGTGTGAAGGAATCTGTGGAACTCTCTACTCTGTGCAGTTGTGGAGCTTCAGTCATCGACTTTGATCAAAGCAGATTGAAAGTTTGCTGGGTAGGAAGGAAATCTGGAGATATGGGACAATGAAGTAAGACGGCATTGAGATAGAAAATCAGACACGGTCTCCATGAATAACAGAGTAGGTTCAAGAAGCTGAACTCCTGCTCCTATGTCTTGGAACCTTTCCTTTCCATTGAAATGAATGGGCTGTATTCCTCTGCCAGATGTGTCATGCTGCTACTGATTCACAGAGCAGGCTCCCCAGAGGTAAGTGCTTGGGAATTGGAGCCCAGTCAATGGACTAGTGGAAAACTGCCAGCAAAGAGTGGACTGTTCACCCTGCTGCCCTCTGGTCAAAGATACTGCAGCATATGGAGCAGAACAGCCAGGTTCTGCAATAACTTCTTCCCCCGAGCAATGAGACTCTTGAATTCGCAATAATCCGCCGCCATTATTTATGTGCGAGTTACTTATTTATTATTTTAATCAATTTTTATTATTTGGTGTTGCATTGTGAGCCAGATGCAACGGAATCTCGTTCAAATATGCACTCATCTGGTGTATAGTTTTGAATGACAATAAAGTTATATTCATTCATTCATTGAAGATGGAACTTCTAGTGCTTGTTGCTGCCCTCTCCCGATGTAATAGAATTATAGTGGCTTTGTGATGAAGTGACTGGACTGCCAGACAACGCGTGAATCAATGTTCCAGTGACATGAGATTCTATGCTGCCACAGCACCATGGGGTATGAATTCAATTAACAAAGTTGGAATTTAAAAGAATTTAGTCTCTGCAACCGTGCCCACAAAACTCCAGGGTGGTACGGTGGCGCAGCAGTAGAGTTGCTGCCTTACAGCGCCAGAGACCCGGGTTCGATCCTGACTACTGGTTGGAGTTTGTATTTTCTTCCCGTGATCACGTGGGTTTTCCCTTGGTGCTCGGATTTCCTCACACACTCCAAAGACTTACAGGTTTGTAGTTTAATTTGGCTTCTGTAAATTGTAAATTGACCCTAGTGTGTAGGATAGTGTTAGTCCGTGGGGATCACTGGTCGGCGCGGACTCGGTGGGCCGAAGGGCCTGTTTCTGCGCTGTATCACCAAACTAAACTAAACTGAACTGCTGTGAAAACCCCATGTGATTCATTCATGGCCTTCAGTGAAGACAATCTGCTTTCCTACCTGGTCCAACCCATATTGTATGCCAAACCCACCAACAATGCTGACTCCAAACCACCTGATAGAACTGCTTGTTTCCCAGGTAGATGTGTCCCGTCTGCTTTTGCCCCCTCTGCCCCATTCTAATCTTAGATTTTCTAATAATCTCTTACCCATTCCAACCTAACAAACTGCCAGTTCCCTACCACTATCTGCAGATCCAAGTTAATTTATATTTTTAAGGCAGAGATAGATAGATTCTTGATTAGCACGGGTGTCAGGGGTTATGGGGAGAAGGCAGGGGAATGGGGTTAGGAGGGAGAGATAGATGAGCCATGATCAGCCATTCATGGTGGAGTAGACCTGATGGGCCGAATGGCCTAATTCTGATCCTATCACTTATGACCTTATGACCTTATGATCCCCATGAGACGTAATCACACACATTTTCAATGCAAGCTATGCACATAGTTAATTCTTAACATCCATCTATTGGTTGCAGGGAGGTTGCTCAATCGTTCTGTTATTAATCAAAGGGATTTTACTTTTCATTGATCTGGAGATCTTGGGAGTAAGTTTGATAGAGAAAATGAATACTCTGTGGGCTGATGGAATATTGGAGATGCCATTGTATGTCATGGAAAATTACTGTTCAGTGATGAATGGGGTAGATTGTAAAGCTGTATTGATATTCTGAATTTTTGCATGATTACCTCGGCATATTTCCTCAAAGGATTAAGCGCATTGATATAGTTTATGAAAAAAAAGTTGCATTTTCTTTAATAGCAGGAACTGGCTCAAAGAATCATGTAGCCTTTTTCATCCCTGTATTTAAATGAACGGATTAATGGGGAACACATGGTCTATGTGATCTCCTGGACTGGTTTTGATCACCAGAGGGGATCAGAGTGAAAATTTCCAGAGTATACTTTCTCCTTAATAGCGGAATCCTTTTCCCAGGTGATTATATGACAGAGCAGGAGAGGAGATGATGGCCAGCTACCATTAGTGCTAGGTAGCTCAATGGACCATCTGGGCTCTTGCCTAATCAGTTGTGAAGATATAAAGTATGATCTATCAATATGCATTTTTTTATTTACATAAAATAAGACCTCATGGTTTAAAAAAAGCTAAAAATCCATTTTCGCTGGGGAAAGTTTAAAGTATTATTTCTCTGCATGTGATCACAGTGGAATTTGGAACCGCAAACAGTGAACAATGAACCATATTGAAAAATTGTCTGTACAAAATCAATAAGCATAAAACATGGAGCACATTTAGTTGACTTTAGTTTAGTTTAGCTTAGAGATACAGCGCGGAAACAGGCCCTTCGGCCCACCGAGTCCGCACCGACCAGCGATCCCCGCACATTAACACTATCCTACACACACTAGGAACAATGTACACTTATAACCTGCCAATTAACCTACAAACCTATATGCCTTTCAAGTGTGGGAGGAAACCGAAGATCTCAGAGAAAACCCATTGTCGAAATGAGACTTCACTCAAACCAAACTATTGGGTTACATGTTTTGGAAAGAACTGCAGATGCTGGGTTAAATCGAAGGTAGACACAAAATGCTGGAGTAACTCAGCAGGACAGGCAGCATCTCTGGAGAGAAGGAATGGGTGACGTTTTGGGTCGAGACCCTTCTTCAGAGTAGGTTACTTGTACTGCTTTCAAAATGGGCATTTCATTTGGTGCAATTACAACATAATTGTTTTTCAAACACATGGTGAAGAATCATGGAGACACAAGAGACTGCAGATGGTAGAATCTTGAGCAAAACACAGTGCTGGAGGAATTCAATGGGTCAGGCAGCATCGGTGGGGGCAATGACGAATCATGGGTTTGTTCGGGCTACAGTAAAGTATCGATTGAGTTTAGTTTAGTTTACTTTAGAGATACAGTGCCGAAACAGGCCCTTCGGCCCACCGAGTCCGCACTGACCAGCAATCCCCGCACACTAATGCTAGACACTATGGACAATTTACATTTATACCAAGCCAAGTAACCTACAAACCTGTATGTCATTGGAGTGTGGGAGGAAACCGAAGATCTCGGAGAAAACCCACACAGGTGACAGGGAGAACGGACAAACTCCGTGCAGGCAGCACCCGTAGTCGGGATCGAACCCGGCTCTCCAGCGCTGTCAGGCAGCAACTCTACTGCTGCACCACTGTGCCAAAGTTGACATTCTGAAAAAAAAAATCATTTCAGAGGCAATGCCATATTTACAGGTGTTTTACTAAAGGCACATTCACAATTTAGTTAAACTTTTAAACAAAGTATACTGGTCATTTACAAGATAGGAGTGGGCTTGTCAGCTGAACATCCCCTCCCCACTTTATTTCACTCAGTCCCAGTGCCTTTTTGGTGCTTCCTCTCTCAAGCACTTTTCCAGTTTATCCTAATAAATCTATGTTATTCACCTCAGCGTTATCATAAAAAGTTGAGATTAACAACAGACACTCTCCTCAATTTCTCACTGGATCTATATATCACAATTTATAAAAGGTGAAAAATATTTTTTAAAGCTGACACAAGCAGGCAGCTCAGCCCTGCTTTCACTTGCATTAGCATGTTATGGTTTACCTATTTTCAACAGAGATGACCTCGATTGCCAAGATGTGTATGCGATGGCATTGCAGATTAACTCAAAGTTCTTCAATATGACTAGAATCCTATATATATATATACCGATCAATAAATGTGAATAAATATTGCATTGTAATCATATTAAGGTGTACTGGTTAAGAATAATTAAAAACATTTTTGAAAGAGACAATATCATATATATATATATCATATATATATATACAGCCGGAAACAGGCCTTTTCGGCCCTCCAAGTCCGTGCCGCCCAGCGATCCCCGCACATTAACACTATCCTACACCCACTAGGGACAATTTTTACATTTACCCAGCCAATTAACCTACATACCTGTACGTCTTTGGAGTGTGGGAGGAAACCGAAGATCTCGGAGAAAACCCACGCAGGTCACGGGGAGAACGTACAAACTCCTTACAGTGCAGCACCCGTAGTCAGGATCGAACCTGAGTCTCCGGCGCTGCATTCGCTGTAAAGCAGCAACTCTACCTCTTTGTGTTGAAAATTAAACATGATTTCCATTCTCAAACTACCAATCCCTTTCTTTAGAATAAAAGTAAAGGAATGAAATTTACCTCAAAATAGTATCTTTGCGGTTTAGTTTCTCTGCATTTAATTGTATTGTTTCTGAGAAGGTTTGCTCGGCATAGAATTCACTTGCTTGTATTCAATTAACATTCATTACGTATATCTTAACCCCCATTAGATCTGAGAAGTAAGATGTAACCAGTACCGTGTGTCAGAAGAAAGATCGGAAATGGCCCATGACGTACGAAAGTAATGAATTGTACCGAAAACTGTGACCTCTCTCGAGTGGTAACAAAAAATAGTTTATTGATCAGAGCGTTTTGCGCTGAGTGACCTTGAGCAACCTTCATGTGTTTTAAAAATCGTCACTCATTTTGAATAGATGTGCAAGGAATATGATGTTGAGCCATATTTTCACATGATGACAGCAGGCATCAGTCTTAAACACGAAGATGACATGTTTAAGAACTTACGTATGAAGTCACTAAAAAGTGCCAAAGGTGTCCTCATATCATATACATACAGCCGGAAACAGGCCTTTTCGGCCCTCCAAGTCCGTGCCGCCCAGTGTTCCCCGTACATTAACACTATCCTACACCCACTAGGGACAATTTTTACATTTACCCAGCCAATTAACCTACATACCTGTACGTCTTTGGAGTGAGGGAGGAAACCGAAGATCTCGGAGTAAACCCACGCAGGTCACGGGGAGAACGTACAAACTCCTTACAGTGCAGCACCCGTAGTCAGGATCGAACCTGAGTCTCCGGCGCTGCATTCGCTGTAAAGCAGCAACTCTACCGCTGCGCTACCGTGCCGCCCGTGTCCTAATATATGTTAAGTCTTAATTCTCAGATATACAGTATTAGAAGTCAAGAAGATGCATGTAGTTAAAGCTAAGTTTGATTAAAGGCAAAATTAATACAAGCAAGTGGTGAGTGGCACAGTGGCACAACGGTAGAGTTGCTGCCTTACAGCCCCAGAGACCTGGGTACGATCCTGACTACGGGTGCCTGACTACGACTTCCAGACCTCCCAATATTGACACAGACTTGCTACCACAGCCACATCTGCTTTCTTAGAACTTGCCTGCGCCTCCATCTACTGCCTTGGTGTTTCCAGTTCCGTTTCCAGACCTCCCAATACAGGCTCGGCGATCGTTTTTCTCAATACCTTCGCTCAGTCCGCCTTAACCTCTCCTGGTGGCTGAGCACTTCAACTCCCCCTCCCACTCTCAGTCTGACCTTTCTGTCATGGGCCTCCTCCAGTGCCATAGTGAGGCCCACCGGAAATTGGAGGAACAGCACCTCATATTTCGCCTAGGCAGCTTGCAGCCCAGTGGTATGAACATCGACTTCTCCAACTTTAGATAGTTCCTCTGTCCCTCTCTTCCCCCCCCCCCCCCCCACACCCCTTCCCAGTTCTCCCTCTATCTTCCTGTCTCCACCTATATCCTTCCTTTGTCCCACCCCCCTGACATCAGTCTGAAGAAGGGTCTCGACCCGAAACGTTACCCATTCCTTCTCTCCTGAGATGCTGCCTGACCTGCTGAGTTACTCCAGCATTTTGTGAATAAATACCTTCGATTTGTACCAACATCTGCAGTTATTTTCTTACACTAACTATGGGTGCTGTCGGTACGGAGTTTGTACTTTTTCCCTGTGATTGCATGGATTTTCTCTGCGTGCTCCAGTTTCCTTCCACACTTCAAAGACGGACATGTTTGTAGGTTAACTGGCTCCGGTAAGTTGTAAAACTTGTCCCAAGTGTGTGTAGGATAGTGTACAGAGTCATTGCAAGTCATTGTGGACTCTGTGGGCCGAAGCGGCTTGTTTCCACGATGTATCTCTAAAATCTAAGGTAAAGTCTAAACTAAAGTGAATTGCACATCCCTGCAGAAGTATACAATTGTGTAACTCAGTGCAACAGAGAAACAAGACCAAGATGATGATGCAGGGAACTATGAAACAATTGCATTCTCTTAGTTCAACTCTTCTGAAAAGGATTGGCAGCAACAAAATGGAAATCATATTAGATTTTCACCACAAAGGATAATGTTGTCTTAAATGTTAATGAAGGAAATATGCACACAACTCTCTTGCACTTTAAATCAATGTAATGGATGACATAGTTACAATGCATTAATCACGGGTGCTACTTTAATGAGGTAAAAAGTTGTCAAGAATGTTGTGATTTTGAAGTGTCTGATCCAGCTTCCATAAGCAGCATTTTTCATCAGGTCTCCTTCAATTCCCAGTGTGGGTGAAGGAAACTCAGACTGGCTTCTAACTGCATTGTGAATATCAGAAACAACTTCTCAACTGTATTTAGGGAATTAAGGTTCTGAGGTAGCTGTAAAAGGAACGGTTTAATAAGAAGTCCGTTCGCATCCTGCAGAACACTTAGGAATTCCTGTTCTTATCCAATTTAATAACAACATTTGAACCTACAACCGTATCTGATTATTTGATGACTGGAAGAGTACAATGTGTACATTTGCAAGATGTATAGGACAAAAGAAACAGGTATTACGTTAGGGTATCTGGGTCTAATCTGACAAGGGAAAACTATTTGCTGGAAGCAAAGGCAGTGGCCAAGCAACCTTGCTGAAAGGTCACATACAATACAATACAATACAATACAATACAATACAATACAAACTTTATTGTCATTGTGCAGTGTACAAGTACAGAGACAACAAAATGCAGTTAGCACCTTAACCAGAGTGCATGCGATGGAATAGTAAAACATATAATATATACAGTAATTCAGTAGCGGTAGTGGAAATTCCGATGAGCGAGATCAGTCACTGATGGGGGGAGTGCCCGAGGGGGGGTTGGGGGGGGGGGATGGGGGATGGCAGCAATCACCGAAGCGCAGAGTTAAGTAAGGTAATGACCGCAGGAAAGAAGCTGTTCCTGAACCTGCAGGTCCGGGAACGGAGAGACCTGTAGCGCCTCCCAGATGGGAGGAGGGTAAACAATCTGTGGTTGGGGTGAGAGCTGTCCTTGACGATGCAGCGCGCCCTTCGCAGAGATCGCCTACTCTGGATAGACTCAATGGAGGGGAGTGAGAGACCGGTGATGCGTTGGGCAGTTTTCACCACCCTCTGCAGTGCTTTCCACATCAGACTGTAGCCATTTATAATCCTCATACTTACAATGTAAGTACGCATTACAAAGTAAGGAAGGCATAGGTATCAGAACCTATTACATATTGATCAGTAACAGCAGAGATAAAAAATCTATTTCTTCCAATGTATCGTCTTCTTTAAGCAATCGCTTTTCCTTTACCAAGGTTATTTAGTTTACAATAGACAATAGACAATAGACAATAGGTGCAGGAGTAGGCCATTCAGCCCTTCGAGCCAGCACCGCCATTCAATGCGATCATGGCTGATCACTATCAATCAGTACCCCGTTCCTGCCTTCTCCCCATACCCCCTCACTCCGCTATCCTTAAGAGCTCTATCCAGCTCTCTCTTGAAAGCATCCAACGAACTGGCCTCCACTGCCTTCTGAGGCAGAGAATTCCACACCTTCACCACCCTCTGACTGAAAAAGTTCTTCCTCATCTCCGTTCTAAATGGCCTACCCCTTATTCTCAAACTGTGGCCCCTTGTTCTGGACTCCCCCAACATTGGGAACATGTTATCTGCCTCTAATGTGTCCAATCCCCTAATTATCTTATATGTTTCAATAAGATCCCCCCTCATCCTTCTAAATTCCAGTGTATACAAGCCCAATCGCTCCAGCCTTTCAACATACGACAGTCCCGCCAGTTTAGTTTAGAGATACAGTGCGGAAACACCGAGTCCACACCGGCCAGCAATCCCCGTACATTAACACTATCCTGCACACACTCGTGGCAATTTACACTTATCGGTCAGTTAATCTACAAACCTGTACGCCTTTGAAGGGCAGGAGGAAACCGAAGATCTCGGCGAAAACCCACTCAGTCACGGGGAGAACGTGCAAACTCCGTACAGACAGCACCTGTAGTCGGGACGAACCTGGGTCTCTGGAGCTGCAAGCACTGTAAGGCAGCAACTCTACCGCTGCACCACTGTGCTGCCCACTTACTTGCTATCCCTGTATAAACTTTCCACATTGTCATTGATTACAAAATTAGGAGAAGTATTGTCGAAGTGCTGACAGAAAGTGCTGCACATTTGCTGAGAAACCAAGACAATCAATACATGCGGCAGCAACCATCAGCCATTCAGGCTTCCAGATAAAAACAGATGCAAGGTTATACTCTGGGCAATAGCTGTCAATGTGACCTATTCTACCTCTGGAGAGAGAATGGCATTTAGTGAGATAATAAATGGGAATTTAAATATCTGAGAAGAAACTGCAGATGCTGGTTCAAACCGAAGATAGACACAAAAAGTTGGAGTAACTCAGCAGGACAGGCAGCATCTCTGGAGAGAAAGAACGCATGACGTTTCGGGTTGCGATCCTTCTTCAGACCCTTCTCCAGTCTGAAGAAGGGTCTTGACCCGAAAAGTCACCCATTCCTTCTCTCCAGAGATGCTGCCTGTCCCGCTGAGTTACTCCAGCTTTTTGTGACTATCTTCAGGGATTAAAATATGGTCTTTTGCCCTTGTTCTCAATTATCCGACCCAGTTAAGGGTGGCCTAGTGGCGCAGTGGTAACGTTACTGCCTTACAGTGCCAGAGACCTGGGTTCAATCCTGACCATGGCTGCTGTCTGTATGGAGTTTGTATGTTCTTCCTCTGACCACATGGGTTTACTCAGGGTGCTCTGGTTTCCTCCAACACTCCAAAGACGTGCAAGTTTGTAGGTTAATTGGCTTCAGTAAAATTGTAATTTGTCCCTAGTGTGTAGGATAGTGTGAGTGTACGGGAATAGCTGGTCGGTACGAAATTCGTGGGCCGAAGGGCCTGTTTCATTGCCGTATCTCTCAAAGGTGAACAGTAAAAAAGTCTGTTCCTCATTCTGGAAGAAGCTGTGAAAAGCTACGAACTGCATAAAATGATGCAGGTTCGATGTAAAAATAGAACAACTACTGAGAATCAAGGCAGTTTGTAACCGCTGCAAGTGTTTTGTCATTCTGGGTCCTTGTTGCATCTGGGGCATTAATGCACAGTGTTGCAGACATATGCAGTGGTGTTTCAGGTGCATGTGTGCATCCTGAGTTTACCTCGGCTCACTCATGCAGTTGTGTGCTTCAGCAAATTTGTTAAGCCCGTTGCAGTTTGACCGACAGAAACTTGACTCTGCTTTAAGCAACCTAGTCTAAGGAAGAGCTGGGAAGGTCATGAGGTCATGTGATAGGAGCAGAATTCTCCATTCGGCCCATCACGTCTATTCTGCCATTCAATCATGGCTGATCTATCTCTCCATCCTAACCCAATTCTACTGTCTTCTAACCATTACTCCAGATACCCATACTAATCAAGAATCTATCTATCTCTGCCTTAAAAATATCCATAGACTTGGCCTCCACAGCCTTCTGTGGCAAAGAATTCAACAGATTCACCACCCTCTGACCAAAGAAATTCCTTCTCCTCTCCTTCCTAAAGGAACATTCTTTAATTCTGGGCCTTTGACCTCTAGTCCTCGATTCTCCCACTAGTGGAAACATCCTCTCCAAGCCTTTCACTATTCGGTAAGTTCCAACATTAAGCCTGTTGCAGAGTGGCCTACAGAAACTAGACTCTGTTTTATGCAACTTGGCCTAATGAAGTGCTGGGAATATGTCCCCGCCAAACCTTCATCATGATTGTGATCCCCATTCGCCCCAAACCTGTGACTCTCACCCAACTTCATCATTCAACTCCACCCCAAACTGTCCCAAGGACCCAGTAATCCCTCATCCATTTAGAACAGAGATGAGAAAAAACTTTTTTAGTCAGAGAGTTGTGAATCTGTGGAATTCTCTGCCTCAGAGGGCAGTGGAGGCCAATTCTCTGAATACATTCAAGAGAGAGCTAGATAGAGCTCTTAAGGATAGCGGAGTCAGGGGGTATGGGGAGAAGGCAGGAACGGGGTACTGATTGAGAATGATCAGCCATGATCATATTGAATGGCGGTGCTGGCTCGAAGGGCCGAATGGCCTTCTCCTGCACCTATTTTCTATTGTCTATTGTCTATAATGGCCTACTTAGAAGCAGAAGGATGGAGCCCTCCATGAATTTAACATGTCTTTACTGGTGCTGACCAAATATTGATCATAGTTCATCTTTAAGTGAAAGGGAGACAAATTGTCATTGTTGTCAGTCCGAGATGGCCCAGGGTTTTCTCCACACCAGAGTTTGAATCCACCGCCTTGCACAATGCACCAACTGCTCATCTTGAGCAACAGCAATGGGAAGCACTCAAATGATCCCTGCAATGCTGAAGGGCGTGATTACTGTTCACAAGGAAATTTCTCATCCTCTTGGGATCTTGCAACTTGTACACAGTCATAAAATATGTGGCAGAAGTGAATAGCCTTCTCACGGGTAGTTTCAACCAGCTTCCTGGAACTGGGATACAGAGGCAATCAGCACAATTAATGAAACAGAACTTCAATTCATATGTTGACAAAACAATCTTTGTGAATGGTAACATTGTAAGTTAAGCACCATCTATATATTTATCTGAATTGCTGCAATAAAAATTACAAAGTGTTTTTGAGCTGAATATTGTTCATAAAAAGCTGATTTATTTACAACTACTACATTACATTTTACTTTTTTTTTAAATCAGCAACATTTTTACTTCCCTGTACAAGGTTCAACTTAATTAGTCACAGTTGAAACTGAAAATGGGCAAGCATATGGATTTAGCAGAGTTTTAATACAATTCAACATAATTGTTCATCTAATGCTCCAAAACGAGTTGTAGGCAAAAGCAGTCATGGAACTGCAGAAATAGAGGAATTAATGGCCTGAATGAGAGCATTTAGTCCATCATTTGTAGATGGCCAAAACCAACCATGGGTGTTGTGATCGGTTCAGGAGGAATCGAGTGCAGTTGAGAGATCTTCCTCCACTGGGGAAGCCAGGTGTTGGTCCCCATTGTGTCCCTCCAGACAGCAACAGGACTGAGACCCAATGTGAAGCTGAGGAACGACCGGCCCGTAATGATGATGGGGATTATGTGACACGTTCGGGATGTGCCAGTAAGAAACCTGCACGTTACCGTTGATATTTGTTAATGTTTTATGGTGTTTATAAAAACATTTGTGTTTAGAGTTTGTTGTTCCATATATTTCTTTTATAAGACAAGGGGGATGATGTGATATTGCTGGGACTACTTTGTGTATCCCAAGGACTACTTTGTTTGCCTGTGTAGGAATGTGTATATAAGAGATTGGTGTGATTAGGTGGTCACTCTGGTTCCAGGTGGCCACGGAATAAACTGCCTGGAGTTAAGCTCCAGCATTGTAACCTTTTACACACGTGTACTTGTGGTCCGTCCAGAGTCTCAACAAAGGTACAACAGGTACCGGACCACGAAGTACAACAATGGGTTCATCCTATTTCCTCGTTTTTGCAACTAGGTTTTCCTGCCTCTCGTCACTTTCTTGATGAGTTTCAGAATCTGAACACCCATTGAATGCAAAACTTAAACGCAAGATGCCGGAGTAACTCAGCGGATCAGGCAACATCTGCGGAGGGAACGGATGCACAATGTTTCGGGTCGGGACCGTCCTTCAGGCTGATAGTGGCGTGGGGGAGAAAGTTGGAAAAAGATGGGGATGGGACAAAGCCTGCCAAGTGATGGTTGGATAGTGGGATTTGATTAGCAGATGTGTGGAGATGAACGGGAGATAAAAGGGTGTCAGATAAAGAGGGAACAGGAGCGAAATGTAAAGCCAGGGAGAGTGAAGGGGACAGGGGAGGGGACGGGATAAAAGGGATGTTTTTCTCAACTCAATTAAAATAAATCTATGCAATGATTTTGATCTATGCGAAGAGAAATCGGCCATGCCTGTTCACTCTCATCAGTTTCTCACTATTTTGTACATTTCCCCTTGGCTATTATTATTCCAAATAAAAGAACCACAACCCAGCCCACGATGGCATCTCCTCATAACTAACATCCTTTATTCCTGGAAAACTCCTCATGAGTCATCCCTGTAAATATCTCATGCCGTTGCATTCTTCCTATTAGATGACAAGAACCAAAGAATTATATTGAACCTTAAGAATCTATGGTCTACAGAAGCAAGGAAATCCAGGAAGGCACTTGGAAATAAACCAAATTCCCATTCAGTTTTATGAAATGAGTCAAGACAATTTCAACAAATTATCTAATCTAATCCAAGGCAATTGGAGCAGAGACGAGATTGTCAAAAGAGCAAACAAAAAAAAGTTACTGATTCTGAAAAAACAACATAAAAGCAAAAAACACTGCAAATACTTTGCAGCTCAGCAAAGTTTGTGGAAAAAGGAACAGGTAATATTTCATATCAATGACATTCCAACAGGTCTGGGAAAATGTAGATATTAAAAATGGGTGAAGTTGCGGAGAGGGAATAGGGGTGCAGAGTTTGTCAATTATTGGACAACACCCAGTTTCTAAATTTTGAATATAATGTAACATGTGGAAACAACAGAATGACATATTTAGCATGAGGATGTTTCTCTTAGTTATTTAGCTGACACTTTCTTGTTAGCAATATATTGCTATTTATTTTCTCTTTTTTAAATTAATTTTCCTTTGAGGAAACTTATTTGGAACTGAATATAAGAGTCCTGCAATCACATTGCACTTTTATTGAACATTGGTTAGACCACATTTGGAGTATTGTTTGTAGCTCTGTTGCCCCATTACAAGAAGGATGTTGTGGCTCTGGAGGTGGTACAGAAGAGGTTCATCAGGATGCTGTCTCTATTAGAGGCTACCAGCTGTAAGGAGAGGTTGGAGAATTTTTCTTTGGAGCATCGGAGGCTGAGGGGAGTCCTGATAGACATTTGTAAAATTACGAGAAGCAGAATTAGGATACACAGTCAGAACTTTGTTCTGAGTGTGGAAATGTCAAGTATTAAAGAGCATGGCTTTAAGGTGAGAGTGGGAAAGTTTAAAGGAGATGTGCAGTGCAGGATGTTTCACACAGAGAGCGGTGGATGCCTGAAACGTGCTGCTAGGTGTGGTGGTGGAAGCAGATATTATAGTGGCATTTAAGAGGCTTTTAAATCCGCGCATGAACTTGCAGGGAATGGAGGGATATGGATCAGATGTAGGCGGAGATCAATTTAACTTGGCTTCATGTTCGGCACAGATATCTTCTGTTCCTGTGCTGTACTGTTCTATATTATAAGTCCTTGATTTTTGCCATCAAGAAATTTGCAAGATAATAATTTAATTTTTTATGAAATTACATCAGACATATTTACTACTATTGTTTTTCCTTGACATCTTTCCTGCTGTTATTCAACCCCGGTTTTGCTATATTGCAGAATATACCTTATATTTGTATTAGGTTTGAGTCATTAGAGTCATATCTGGGAGCATTTGCAGGCACATTGGCCTTGTGGACTGGGGCATATACGGTATACCTAATGTAGGATTTAATTGATACTGGTTTATTACAGCATTGTTATATTGGAATATAAGATCAGAAAGCTATTCAGCACAGAAACAGGCCCTTCAGCCAACCTTGTCCATGCCGACCAAGTTGGCATCTTAGGCTGGTCCCGTTTGCCCGCATTTTGACTCATATCCCTCTAAACCATAGAAGTTGGAGTATTTTGTAATTAAGCCACAAAGGCCTTTAATGGCACTTGGCGGACATTAGCTGTGCTTCCCTCGTGAATTCAAAAGCAATACGGCAACTCATCTGCTGCCGGGGGGGGGAGGGACTCCTGCCTTTTATCCTAAGAGTACAATACGAGCAGGTGGTCTTTGCGGGAAATGTCAGATCCCTCATTGCTCCCCACAGAATGCTCTTTGCATCACACGAGCACGGTAAGTAACTCACTGACCTCACCAGAAAGAGATAAGCAGAAAGAGATCACAGATTGTATCATGTTCACACACTGTAATATTCATAAAAAACTAGAGCCCTTCCTTTCCACTGATGCATCCTGGCACTCTGACTGCACTTATCATTCATGATTCCGACACTGCATGTTGTCTTTTTCCAACATCTTCTTGACCCACATTTTGTACATGGAGAGCAATATAAACAATAGACAATAGATGCAGGAGGAGGCCATTTGGCCCTTCAAGCCAGAACCGCCATTCAATTTGATCATGGCTGATCATTCACAATCAGTACCCCGTTCCTGCCTTCTCCCCATACCCCCTGACTCCGCTATCATTAAGAGCTCTATCTAGCTCTCTCTTGAAAGCATCCAGAGAATTGGCCTCCACTGCCTTCTGAGGCAGAGAATTCCACAGATTTACAACTCTCTGACTGAGAAAGTTTGTCCTCATCTCCGTTCTAAATATGCCTACCCCTTATTCTTTAACTTTGGCCCCTGGTTCTGGACTCCCCCAACATTGGGAACATGTTTTCTGCCTCTAGCGTGTCCAACCCCTTAATAATCTTACATGTTTCAATAAGATCCCCTCTCATCCTAAATTCTAGTGTATACAAGTCCAGTCACTCCAGTCTTTCAACATACAACAGTCCCGCCATTCCGGGAACTAACCTAGTGAACCTACACTGCACGCCCTCTCTAGCATATGCTTCAGTGGTTACTGTGCTTCAGTGGTTTAGTGGTTACTGTGATCATGACCTCTGATTTTCACACTTTGGTCTCACATTGGCCGTTGAAAAGGAAACATTGCACGTAAGCTCAGGAGGATGTAAAATTACCAATACCGGTTATCATTGTGCAGTAAAATATAATATGCACCAAGAAAGAGAGTACAAAGTAGAGGCTGGGTGCACAGGACATTATTCAATGTCCCTGAATAACAACCTCCGAATCCAATGACTGAGCTTGGATATGGTTGCAAAATATGGAGAAGAAAATCATCGTCCCGGCTCAATGTTCGTTCAACGGTTCCTATCTTCACTCTGCCTATAACTTCATGCAATCTTTGGCAATTAACTTATTTCTCAACTTGTTTATGCTGATGCAGTGGGAAAGGCTGCTTAACAAATCAACGATCATTTCCAGCAAGGGGGAATAGCCTCGCCATTAAACTCAATGGTGTTGCCATTGCTAAGATTCCCCCCCATTAACATTCTAGGAGGTTACCATTGTTTAAAAACAGAGATGGACCTGGCACATAAATATCGTGGCTCAGAGTGCAGAGACAGAAGCTGGGGAAAATGCAGTGAGTAATTCACTTCAGGACAACCCAAAGCCTTTGCTTCATTTACAAGACTCTTCAGAAGTGATGGAAGAGTCTCTGATTGCTTAAATGAGTGCAGCTCCATGAAATTTGACACCTTCCAAAGGCAAAATGGCTTATGTCCTTGGTAGCTTATCCACCACCCTTAACGTTCAATCACTTCACGACCAGTATATATGGCTACAGCGGTGTCATCTACAAAATGCATTGCTGTTATTTGCAAAACCACCTCCTAATCTCATGATGTCTACCACCAGGACAAGTTAGTGGTTCAGAGGAATGGACTTACAGCCATCTGCAGTATCCTCTCTAAACTGCTTGCCATCTTGATTGGAGATACATTGCTACTCCCTCATTGCTGAGTCTAAATCCTGAATGTCTCACACAATTGCACAGTGAGTCTACTTTCACAAGAAGAACTGCAGAGGTTCAAGAAGACTGGATATCAAGGGCAAGGTTCTAAAGATGGACACCAAATTCTGCCCTTGTTAATGCCAAACATATCACAAAAAAATGGATAAATGAAGTTAATGAATGTTAAATAAAATGTAATGTCAACATTACTCAACTAAGCTGAGAATACGTTTGCCCGAGACCGATTCGTCCATCCCAGTGCGGCCAGCAAAGATTCTCCTGCGTGGCCTTGATAATCAGCATGAGAACAGTACATTGCAACTTGGATATGAAGGAACAGATGGAGATGGTATGGGCGTATCTGGCAAAATAAATCTTATTACCATTCCCAAATGGAAAACGAAAGATAATAGTCCCAAGACTTCATTTTTATGAGAAAGAGTCCTTTACACTAGGAGAGATCTTTGGATGAGATGCCAGTTTTCAAAACATGGAGTCTTATATCAAATTTTTTTTAAACTGCAGATGCTCGAAATCTGAAATTTAAAAAAATGCTGGGAACCCACAGCAGGTCAAGCAGCACTTGATGAGGTGTCTGAGATTTGAAACATTAACTGTATCTCCTTCCATGGATGCTCTCTGACCTGATGAGTGTCTCCAGCACTTTCTGGCTGTCTGAAGGATTCAGCGGCTTCTGTCTGATGGTTTGTGATGGAGCACACAGTCAATATTGGATCATTATTACCGTGTTTTCTACCTTGAAGATACTCGTATTAAACCCCCCCCCCGTTGTGCTGACTGTATAATAACAGAAGCCTTACCAGGATAATGATCCAAAGACTTTATTAACTACATAGCAAACACGACCTCACGCCTGCACGTTCCACTTACACTAACCCAAATCTCACAAGCAGTGGTCACTCAAAAGCTAAAGGGGCGTAACTACAAAAGCATGACACATAACATGAGTGACACCATTACACTAATCTACACCCCCCACGACCGAAGCCACTAAATCCACAATTGCCTTCCTCATGAAAACTCAGGCTGATGGAGAGCAAGCTTGCAGCTGCAATAACATCTCTTTTAATGGGATAACCGACGCTTTGGTAAAGAGGGAGAGAGAGAGAGACATCATAATCCGACAATGGTACACATACCACAACATTTATTCAGCCTGGCAACTGAAGGATCACAGACACTGAGACCAAAGGAAAATGTACCTGTAAAGGTTGACGCTATTCTTTCTCCTCACTCAATCATTTGCTTCTGTTGTAGCAGAAGGAGGGCAAAACCAGGAGTGCCCTCACCCCCAGAAACAAAGAACCACTGCCATCCCTTTCCCAAACACACCATTTTCATCTCCTCTTTTAGATTACCTGACAGTGCATCTTTGGTTATTTTCCATCATAGGGTAACAGCTTCAGATTAAAGGAAGATTTTTTTTTAAAATCATAAATGGTTCTTTCGCAGATTAAAAAATAATGCAAATTTAAGTATGGCCATGTTGTGCACATTTACCCAATGCACACAAATAACTGGGGTAGGTGTCCGATTTGAAATGACTTTCAGAAGCAGTCATGTATTCGTGTTTTCTGTATGTCAAGACTGATAGGCTATTTTTGACATGCCCTTAAAGATTTGTGTGTTTGCAATGCATTAGAAAATCTGTTAACATGGTATTGATTTTTTTACAATTTAAAGTTGTTTATTACTTTGCAAGTATGACTTGGTGTGCTGAAGTCCCCTTGGACAAGTAAGGTTTATGCATTTTTACATTGTTGAAAAAGCTGACTTCTCATCCAGCCTTGTTTTTCAGGGTGTTGGGTGGAAGCTGTGGTATTTCAACTGGCAGAGGTGACTGGTTGACTTTCAATTACACGATTTCAGACATTTCAGTGGAAACTTTGGTCCTTGGTTGCACTTGTGTGGTGCCAGAGCCATTTGTTCTTATCCCTGCATCCTCTTCCATTAAAGTTGTAACTAATCGTATTGCGAAGGTACTAGAGGAACAAGATGCACCACTCCGTTGAAATCGCCTATGCTGAAGTGTAGTACACAAAGGAGCCATTTTAGTAGGCAAAACACACTGTCCGCACAGTGTAATCAATGTTTTTGGGGAACAGTATGTGTGATTATACCATTAAAATGCAGAATATATCTCATCTATCGATTTACAGATTTTTGTTATTTTTCTTTTTAAATGTTTCTGCAAGTTCCTGCCTACTAAAATGGCGCCGTGACATACTACGGTTTTTAGGGTCGAGCGGTCTATCTTGTTACTCTAGTATCTTTGTCGTATTGTTCTTCCATCACAGTACTTCATCAACTTAGCAGGTAGGGTCACCAAGAGTAACTTGAAACTGCAATGGAACTTGGAGAATATCCTCAATACAGCATACGTGTTGGTTATGAATGAATCAGCCTTTGATCAATAATTGGAGCTGAGAATTTTATGTCAGGTGTCTGATATCTTTACAAGTCTAGAGGGGCTCCCTGGAAAGGTGTTAGAAAACATCATAAACATCTGGATATCAATGTTCATACCAAAGGAAGGTGTTGATATGTCACATGCATTCCATGTCGCTTGTGGTTTGGAATATCAAAATGAATGAAATTGAAAATTAAAAAGCATGAAATGTAAACAGATATAAATGAGCGGCCATTAAGGCATAGAAAAAAACTTTGGGAATAAATTGGGCCACATGGAATCTTTATAATATGTCCTTGGAAATGGTGCAGGATTCCGTCTCGATAAAGGGGCTTTCACAAGTACCATATAACATCACATCAATTGCCTATCAGAAATGACAAAATAAATTCAATGTGTAACATTAATATGACATGGCAGTGCCAGTCACAAATTACATACCCACTATCTTAATTGTACACAGCCTAACACATATTAAAGAGTATCATGTCATCCCCGCCAATGCGGTTTCCAACCTGAAGAGGGGCCTGACCTTAACGTTGTCTGTCCATTTTTCTCCGACGATGCTGCCTGACCTGTTGAGTTCCTTCAGTAATTTGTTGTTCTTTACTCCTTATTTCCTCTTCTACTTGGTTTTTCAATAGTTTTCAAAACCTAGAATAATATTCTGGGGCTGGAGTCTATGTACATTCATTTTAAGTCTTATACTGAACAAATTCTTTCAGGACATGGGTACCCTGGTAGGGTATGTTCTGGGAATGATTGAGAGCATGAAGAGAGATCATGCAGAACATGACAAACTTTCAGATGAGGAAGCGCTGGAGAACAATTATAGGCTAAAACTATTGGGATCCTTAAGGGAACAATTCCTTTTTTTCTTTTCGAGTTCCTAGTTCTCCAGCCGGTCTGACTGTCCCCCCATTAAATTTTATCTCTGTATGCTTCGTTGTTACCTTATTCTTGCTAACAAGGATGTATTATACAGTTTCCTTGACCATCGCCTTTGATGTCTTGTTGTCACACCTCACACTTCCTTATCTCTGTGTCTCCCACTCCCCTGACTCTCAGTCTGAAGAAGGGTCTCGACCTAAAACATCACCCATTCCTTCTCTCCAGAGATGCTGCCTGGCCCGCTGAGTTACTCCAGCATTTTGTGTCTATCTCCTGATTAGTTTTGTGCATGGTTTGTAAGTTTTTAAAGAGAGAAGCAGTGTTCTCTGGAACTAATTTGCCTTTAAGAATTGAGTTTATCTTGTGGGGTAACTTTTGATATATTGTTGCACCAACCATTGCAGTTAGTGGAGAGCTGAATGTCATTTAATGAAAGATGATTTGGGAGCAGTTCTGCCTCAGTTACTTAGAATGCAGCAACACCAATTAGAAGGATGAGAGGGGATCTTATAGAAACATAAAATTCTTAAAGGATTGGACAGCCTTGATGCATGAAAAATGTTCCCGATGTTGGGGGAGTCCAGACCCAGGGGTCACAGTTTCAGAATAAGGCAGAGGCCATTTAGGACTGAGATGAAGAAAAACTTTTTCACCCAGAGAGTTGTGAATCTGTGGAATTATCTGCCACAAAAGGCAGTGGAGGACAATTCACTGGATGTTTTCAAGAGGGAGTAGGATTTAGCTCTTTGGGCTAAAGGAATCAAGGGATATAGGGAAAAAGCAGGAATGGGTTACTGATTTTAGATGATCAGCCATGATCATATTGAATGGTGGTGCTGGCTCGAAGGGCCAAATGCCCTACCCCTGCACCTATTTTTCTATGTTTCTATGTTTCTACCAAGGAATCTACATTAAATTGCACAGACACAACATGAAGACTCCCTTGATTAACGTATGTCTCTCTAAACGTTAATTTAAACCATATTTCAGACATCGTATCATTTGACTATTTTTCTTTTAACAATGGAATCGTATTAGCTACCTTTCAGGCCTTTGGCACTATATCTATCATCAGAAAAATGTTGGTAAGAATCTATGCTATTTTCTCCTTTATTTATTTTAAATGCCTAAGGCCTGGCAAACATGTATATTCAGAACTTCATGTATACTTTTCACAATCATATTCCGCTTGCGATTTCCTTAACTTGACGTTTTGGGTCAAAACCCTTCTTCAGTCTGAAAGTCACTTTCATTCTGAAGAAGGGTCTCGACCTGAAACATCACCCATTTCTTCTCTCCAAAGATGATGCCTGTCTCGCTGAGTTACTCCAGTATTTTGTGTCTATCTTCGGTTTAAACCAGCATCTGCAGCTCCTTCCTACACAAGACATCAATGCCTCTACCTTCTCAGAATTTTGAGGAGATCCGATATTTCATCAAATGCTCTATCAAATCCCTTCATTTGGCTTCACAATTCACAACTCTTTAATAATTTTGCTTCACACATTTGGATTTAATCTCTGACCTTTGTTAAAACCATCTGCGCATCAAAAATCCCCCTTGCCTATGTCCACCTATCACATTCCACCTATCATTATGTCCACCTAACACATGTCCCACCTCTCCTCGCTCCCAGCTTTCTTCACCTCTCCCTCCCCACAATAAATCTGAGGAAGGGTCCCAACCCGAAACGTCACCTATCTATTTTCCCCAGGGATGTTACCTGACCTGCTAGGTTACTCCAGCACTTTGTGTCCATAATTGAGGTGGTGTAATATTGTCCCATCATTTAACTGAAAAAGCAATAACTCATTGCACAAAGTCTCCTGAGCAGCAAAATCATTGTTGTGCATAGAGTCAAATCATCTTTCACAACAGTGCCAGCCTATCCATTTAAACAGGTGCAATCCAGACCGAACTCTGGAATCAGCATTACCAACTTTTACCAGGAGGCGATTACCCTTCAAAAGGACCCGACTGTGAAAATGGCAGTGTAATTGTTACCTGTCATTCATTTCCAGATGTTATGCTGTACTGTCTTCAGGCTCAACCAGGTGCAGATCATTGCAAAAGGAACACATTTTGTGTGCAGTCTTATTCTCCCTCCTCTCTCTTGTTTTGCATGTAACAAAGATACTTATCACTGACTATATGATACATGCTGTAATACACCAAGGTGATTTTTCGAAAGGAGATATGGGACTGGATTACAGAAATATTGTCTTTGTTATTTTTTTATAATTGACTTGCACACAAGTCACAAACAGAGAAGAATATTACCACCAGCACAGTGGTTTTAATTTGTTCTTCTATACATAGTTACTGATTTAAAAGTAGCACTCTTTTCAGAGCACTATAACCAAATATGTTTAAGTTATTTAATTTTTAAAGAATAAACTTAAAGGATGAAAGTGCTGGTGAGAGAAATTCTTCCCATATGTGAGATGCAAATTGCTCACAATTACGATGCTCGAGACAATCTAGAGAAACAAGTATTTTATTTGCAAGTCTGCAGAGTTGGGTGCCTTCCCTCTCAAGACACACCGAGGTCGGGAAAATCCCTTCTTTTTATTCACTTCACTTTACAATTGTCACATCTTAAATTCCTCCCCTTCGGGCTCCTTCCAATCGGAGCACTGAGGTGCACAATCTACCGTCATCGCCCCTGTTGCCTCCCACATCATACATCGCATGTACATTTAAATGAGGCATCTTGTCATGCGGGGCGTTTTTGCAATATTCATTTATCTCATTAGGCATGCGCAGTACAGAGTAGTTCATGCCCTCTCCCCTAGTGCTCTGGTCATCTTGCCCTCTCTCCTAGTTCTTTGGATATCTTGCCCTTATCCTCGGAATGTCACTATTGCCCTTATCCTTGGAACGTCACTAGTTCCTTGGATATCTTGCCCTCTCCTTGGAACGTCACTAGTTCCTTGGATATCTTGCCCTTATCCTCGGAATGTCACTATTTACTCTTGCGGTTCTTAGTCAAGTCAGCTATTTCTCATGGTCCTTAGTTTAAATCAATTAACCCTTTTTACTTCTCTCTCACAATCCACCCTTTTTCTTATGCCACGCTACTTTGATTTATACTATTTCCTCCTTTTCTAGTGCTAACAGCAGAGTCTTTGCCTCTCTATATTCCTCCTGCTGGTCATACTGTACTCTGCAGGCCATCATGGTGATGTCGTTCTTTGTCAGGGCTGTCTCTATCAATCGCTGAGACAACCCCCGTATGCAGGGAATGATACAACATCCGAATAGACACATCAACCCCATCACAACTACCACTGATGTTAGGGCTGATGTAAAGATGTGCTTCCATTTCCCAAACCAGGAGTCTAGAAACCCAGTCCAGGAGGTGTCTACCCCAGAGTTTTCGGCCAATTCGATAGAGAGGGAGGTGAGACTTGCTAGGGCTCTTGATACAGACCCATCAGGAGCAGTGTTGTTGGGGATGTAGGTGCAACATTGTTCCCCAAACATCACACACACCCCCCCTTTCTCAGCCAGGAGCATGTCCAAGGCTATGCGATTTTGCCAGGCCATTAGGCTGGTAGCTGTCAGTTGTTCCGCTAATCCTTCAACCGCATCTCGAGTGTAATTTATAAAGCGTTGTTGATTGTAGTACAGGTAGTTTATCCAGTCCACATTTTTATTAATTGTGGACCACCAGAAGAGTATGGACTCAAAGCCTGCAGCTATCTGGTTTCTGGCTTTGAATTCATCGGGTACCCCTCTTGGCACCCCTATTGCATCTATATAGATGTGTGTGTCGAATGATCCTCTCACCTCTCTCCTTTGTCGTCGGCCCCCTTCATTGAGTTTGACCGCATGCTCTACTGCTATGGTGAAGGGCATCATTAGTTGTGTAAGGGTACAGGTTCCCGTCCATGACCCTGGTAGCCGGGGCCACAGGGTATCCTCTCCGCACCACCACCAGACATCGGCTCTACTGACTATCTGCTTTCTCAGCCAGGAGCTACTGAACAGTGACCCCTGTTCCTCAGCTGTAATGTTATACATCTGATTGCAGTTTAGCACCTCCCCCATTTCCTGTCCATCTGGGTTATATCTTGTATAGCACTCAATGGCGGAGGTCGAGGGTCTTTCCTTTGGCCCTTCGTGTTGTTGTTGCTAGCCGGGAATAGGTAATGGTAGCTCTGGCAGGTCTCATTCTTTGGTAGTATGGGATTCGTGAATAGTTGTAGTATACATGACATAGCCCCAGGTGTCCTATTCCAATTCAGGGAAATGGTACGGGGACCAGCTGAGGCTTAGCTCCGGCGCAGGCGTAGCAATTGGTTTGTTGCATACTTCTGGCCGTGTACATCATCCAGGTAAGCCAGGTGTTGGTTCCCTTTCCCCCTGTTGGTATTCCCTCCCCATACAATTGCATTAATTCTATTTCTCCTGTTACTATCATTATATTTAAATCCTTAGGCTCATACTCCGTGGTGACATTGCGGACTACAGGTGGTGCTGGGGTAACCCAGGGATCCCTACTCTGACTGTCTTCTATCTGGAACATTCCCCCCTTATCCTCATATTTTACCATATATCCGTCCCGTTCTACCTTTATTTCAAACCTCAGGCATGCGTCCTTCCCTGTTTTATCTGCACATATCCAATACCTACCACTTTCCTTCATTTGAACCCTCTGTATGCTTACATATACACGTCCTGGCAATCCCTCATTTGGGTTTTGATATACTCTCCACCTATCAGTTTGATAGGTGGGCTTATGCCACCCCTCTCTAGATGAAGTGAATACCTCGTGCCAATCTTTACAGGGATGGGTGCATACATACATCCTATGACCACACCACCATTTTCCTTCACATACATCAAATGGGATGGTGGTGGCCCTTCTATTCTGTGGTATAGTTATTTTTATGCATGTTACATTACTCACAACCTGGATAACCACCCAGCACCCGATCCACCAGCACAAAGTCTTCATTTTCCGTGCGGGGTCCTGGTGAATACCAAAGTCAATGGCTCCTTTCCTCCACGTGCCGTCTACGGGCTGATATTGTCTGGTGGGGCCTCCACGGGACCCTTAAATCGACTTGCGTGTGTCCACCCTTTTTCTTTTGTTCGTACTGCTGTCTCGGTGGTTAATAACACAAGGTAGGGTCCAGTCCACCTAGGTTGCAACTTTTCTTCCTTCCACGTTTTTATTAGTACCCAGTCTCCAGCCTTGACTGAGTGAATCGGAAAATCCAGTGGCGGGCTCTGGGCCAGTAATCCTTTAGTTTTTAGTTCTGCAAGAGATTGGGATACTGCCAGTAAATAGTTCCTTAAGAACACGTCGTTCCCTGGTATTGTTGGGATCCCTTCTATCTTTCCTAAGTACGGGAGCCCGAATAACATTTCATATGGGGATACCCCTATATCTTTCCGAGGTGCCGTTCGGTTTCTTAACAAGGCTATCGGAAGGCACTTAGTCCAGGGGAGTCTCGTTTCCTCTACTAACTTGGTGATTTGGGTCTTTAAGGTGCCATTCATTCTTTCCACCTTTCCGGAACTCTGGGGATGCCATGGTGTATGCAATTTCCATTCCATCCCTAATGCTTCACATATCATTTTATGTGTTTTAGAGGCAAAATGGGTCCCTCTATCTGAGTCTATTGTTTCCACAATCCCATATCTGGGTATAATTTGCTCCAATAATACCTTGGCTACCGACTGTGAGGTGGCAGTTGCTGTAGGGAATGCTTCTACCCATCTAGTGAAATGGTCTACTACCACTAACAGGTATTTCCATCTCTGTATCCGGGGCAACTCGGTGAAGTCTATCTGTATTCTTTGGAAGGGTCTTATTGCTAATGGTTGTCCTCCTCCTGGGACTGCTCTCATGATTTTTTTGTTGATCCGCTGACATATTACACAACCCCCTATGACTTGTTTGGCCATGGTATACATCCCACGGCAAGCGGAGGTCCTGAGGAGGGTATCACAGAAGGCTTGGGTTCCCCAATGGCTTTGCCCATGCAGCCTCCCTAATAACTTCCTTATAATTTCTTTGTTCAATAGCTGCTTTCCATCCGGTGTCCACCATTTCCCATTTGGGGTACGCCGGGCTCCCATTTCTCTCATGTGTTCCTGTTCTTTTTCACCAAAGATAGGTATCTTTTAATCTGGTTCCCTTAAAGGTATCAGTGACATCATTTCTACCGTCTGATCTGTGGCTGCTCTCTTTGCCACCTCATCCGCTGCCCTATTTCCTCGGACTTCCAGGGTGTTACTCTTCTGATGCCCTGCCACATGTGCTATGGCTACCTGTTCTGGTTTCTGCAAGGCCTCCAGTGTCTGTCCTATCAATTGCTCATGCGCTAATTATTTCCCCCGAGCTGTTATCATTCCTCGCTCTTTCCAGATCTTCCCAAAGGTGTGTACTACCCCAAAGGCGTATTTTGAGTCGGTATACACTTCCTTCCTTTCCCTCCAATAGTTCCAAAGCTCTCATTAGTGCATATAATTCACAAGATTGGGCTGACCAACTATCAGGCAGCCTGCCACTTTCAATTTCCTCCATAGTTTCCCCATTCACTATACCGTATCCATTATGTCTTTTTCCATCTATACAGAGTATACAACTGGACCACTACTCTTCCCTCTACCGGTGCTGTGCCTATTCCCAATTGTATTTGTAAATCTCTGCCCATTAAATTTACGCCAGCCTGGGGTACTAAGATCAGGTCCTCTACCGCCTCCCGGTTTTCATACCTTACATTCACTCCTCCTATCTCGGGAGCTACCATCACAGTTCCCCCTACCCCGGTTATTTTACTCTCCCTTGTCCTGCCTCCGTACCTGTTGGTACTTTGGTCACACTTGATCGCTCCGCTCCTGAATCTACCATGAACACCGTATCTTCTCCTTGGGGTCCTATTTTTAAATTTACCAGGGGCTCCCTTCTATAGTCCCTCGACCCCAAGGACGAGAACCCCTGACCCCCCCTATTCATTTTCCATCATACTGTACGTGCGGGACTCCGCTACAAGCTCAGGGCACTCCCTTTTGAAGTGTCCTTCCTTATTACAAAATTAACATTTTGAAGGCCCTGTCCTCCAACCTTGCCCCGTACCCGTATTTCCACGGCCTCTGCCGTAACCTTCTCCATATCCCCCTCTTCTACGGCCTCTGCCGCCTCCTCTCCCTCTGCCTTGGGCGTAACTCCCCCGCCGTCCTGTACTTCCCTGTTCCTTGTCTACTACTTGCTTTACTGCCTGTAACATAATCTTTGCCTTTCCCTTCTGTTTCTCCTCATCCCTCCGCACGTACACTTTCTGGGCCTCCGTAAGCAACTGAGGTAGTGATCTCTCATTCCAATCATCCATCTTTTCTAACTTTTTCCTCACATCAGGCCAGGATTTAGTCACGAAATTGGCCCTGAGCAGTTGTTGTCCTGCCTCTGATGCCTGCTGATTACATGCCTGTGTTTCTACGTTGCTGTCTCCCTCATACTCCTCATTTGCTGCCTGACGGGTCCCATAAATCTTTCTGTCCCTGAGGTCCTGCAGCCTTTTGATGTCTGCTTCTAGTTCCCGTGCTTCTTGCTTCATCCTTTCCTTTTCCCGCTGCCCCCTTCTCTGTCTATATTCCTTTATGTCTTGCTCATCGTTCCAAGTTGTGACTTCTCCCTCTATCTCCACTATTCCCTTTTACCAAAGGGCACTGCTTTGTTCCGTCCTGGCTGGAATAGGGAGGGGGATACCCAGGGTCCCATAGGCTGGGGTACAGAGTTGATTTTTTTCTCCTGAAGCTCCTGACTTTCATGCTGTTTTGGGGGTCTTTCACCCTTGTTTGGGGTGGTATTCTTTTCCTGCTATGCTTTCCTCAGCCTTTCTCCTTCTATTCTAAACAATTTAAGTACGTCTAGTTATTTTTCCTTTTTCGTTACTCGGGTTTCTGATTTATCCTTAGGCTTATAGTTCTTAATTAACACTCCCATTTCATCACACATATTTATATCAAAATATAAATATATCAACATTTATATCAAAATTTATATCATATTTATATATATACTGCGCGGAAACAGGCCTTTTCGTGCCGCCCAGCGATCCCCGCACACTAACACTATTAACACTATCCTACACACTAGGGACAATTTTTACATTTACCCAGCCAATTTACCTACATACCTGTACGTCTTTGGAGTGTGGGAGGAAACCGAAGATCTCGGAGAAAACCCACGGAGGTCACGGGGAGAACGTACAAACTCCTTACAGTACAGCACCCGTAGTCAGGATCGAACCTGAGTCTCCAGCGCTGCATTCGCTGTAAAGCAGCAACTCTACCACTGCGCTACCGTGCCGCCAATTGTTTCGTTTTTTTTTTTCCATTTCTCAGTGTGTTTTTTTAAATTTTTTTTTTTTTTAATATCCTCTTTGGATACGGGGAACTTCCTACTTAGTAGTTCAACTGCAGTTATTGTATTCATTGTATTCATCATATGTTAGTGCACTTGGTCAGTCAGTTTAAATGCAGTCCTTGTTCTCACTCCGTTCCGTCTCTATAGTCACTGTGCTACCTATTATGCTATTTCTATCTTCTATAGTTCTACTATATTCCTTTAATATTTATTCCGAGGCATCGGCAAGCCTGTGATTTATTCTTCGCTTTCCCCTTACAAGCATAACAACTTTCCTCCAGATTAGGGGAAGCTTTTGAATTAACAAACACATTTAGTGCCTGCCGTACTCAATCCTCATCGGAGCCCAGTCGTGGCCACCAGACTGAACTCCCTTTTATTGGTTCCTTTGGCCAATCAAAATAACAGAACTTAATAATTTTTGTCTTCTCCAATCCCTGGGTTTTCCCTGCCCCCAATGGCTCAGCATTCGCCCCAACGGACTATCAGGCGGAATGCGGGGGTTGGGCTTACCGCCCTTCCCCTCCCTTTTGGGCTTTCCGTTTTCACTGCCCATCCTCCCGATCGGAATTCCCCTCCGATCATTTATTCTCCCGATCGGAATTCCCCTCCGATCTTAGCTGTAATCGCCCGAGTAGTACTTAATAGTCAGTTTTCTTACCCGGGTCTTGTGCACAAGAATCACTTGATTTAGCTCCTCGCGATTTCCTGGTCCTCCCACTTGTTTCTCGAGTCTCTGGTCCAGGTATCACTCGCTCAAACCGCTGACGGCAAGCAAGGAGTCTGAGACCGCTGAACTCAGCGGGGTGCACCGTCCCTTCTTCCGTATACTCCCGTCAGCCGGCCGGAGTGGCGATCCCGGACGAGCCCCCAAGTTGTGAGATGCAAATGTGAGTGCTCACAATTACGATGCTCGAGACAATCTAGAGAAACAAGTATTTTATTTGCAAGTCTGCAGAGTTGGGTGCCTTCCCTCTCAAGACACACCGAGGTCGGGAAAATCCCTTCTTTTTATTCACTTCACTTTACAATTGTCACATCTTAAATTCCTCCCCTTCGGGCTCCTTCCAATCGGAGCACTGAGGTGCACAATCTACCGTCATCGCCCCTGTTGCCTCCCACATCATACATCGCATGTACATTTAAATGAGGCATCTTGTCATGCTGGGCGTTTTTGCAATATTCATTTATCTCATTAGGCATGCGCAGTACAGAGTAGTTCATGCCCTCTCCCCTAGTGCTCTGGTCATCTTGCCCTCTCTCCTAGTTCTTTGGATATCTTGCCCTTATCCTCGGAATGTCACTATTTCCTTGGATATCTTGCCCTCTCCTTGGAACGTCACTAGTTCCTTGGATATCTTGCCCTTATCCTCGGAATGTCACTATTGCCCTTATCCTTGGAACGTCACTAGTTCTTTGGATATCTTGCCCTCTCCTTGGAACGTCACTAGTTCTTTGGATATCTTGCCCTCTCCTTGGAACGTCACTAGTTCTTTGGATATCTTGCCCTCTCCTTGGAACGTCGCTAGTTCCTTGGCTATCTTGCCCTTATCCTCGGAATGTCACTATTTACTCTTGCGGTTCTTAGTCAGGTCAGCTATTTCTCATGGTCCTTAGTTTAAATCAATTAACCCTTTTTACTTCTCTCTCACACCATATACTTTTACATTAAGAAAGATATACACATGTAGTCAATAAAATGCTTCTGACAGACTGTGTAACATTTTTTCTACAATTATCTTTATCATTCAGCCTGAAAGTTACACACCATCCTTCTTTTGGAGTACTATGTAAAGCAGTAACACCCAATCAGATTCTGAACAAAAATTAGTACCATTTTTTTGCAATTATCAGACAAAATTGTATGTTAAAGTGAGAACTCTGCTTGTGGCTGCCACAGAATAGCAGCTTAAAAGGTTTGAATAGTTCGCCATGCATGTAAGGATAAGAGGGATTTAGCATTCTTATGCAAGTTTCAGAACAATATTCTCTTGGTTTTTCCCTGTGCTCATGAAGATTATTTGCTGAAGGCAACTGTTCCAATTTTTCCATAAATGAAGCAAAATAAAGTAGGTGTGCATCTCATACATCAGCTGTAGTAAATCATCCACAAATGTGTCTGGGTCAGTTCCCTGATCATTGCACACACAAGTGACTGCAGATGACCAAATCATGATTTTTTTTTAAAAGCTGCTGGAGGAACTCAGTGAGCCAGGCAGCATCTATCAAGGGAATAGACAGACGATGTTCTGAGTCCATCAGACTCCAAAGAAGGACCTCGACCCAAAACGTTGACTGCAGCCCGGCAGATTGTTGGTCGCTCTTGATTGTTGGACTTTCAACTGGGCGGCAAGGTAGCACAGCGGTGGAGTTGCTGCCTTACAGCACCATAGACCCAGGTTCGATCCTGACCATAGGTGCTTGTCTGTATGCATTTGTATGTTCTCCCTGTGTCCTGCGTGGTTTTCTCTGGGATCTCCAGTTTCTTCCCACACTCCAAAGACATACAGGTTTGTAGGTTAATTGGCTTGGTATAATTGTAAATTGTAAATTGTCCCTGGCGTGTGTAGGGTAGTGTTAGTGTGCAGGAATCGCTGGTCGGCACGGACTTGTTGGGCTGAAGGGCCTGTTTCTGCACTGTGTCTCTAAAATCTGAACAAAATCTAGAAATGAATCCGAGCACACACCAACCCAAGGAAAAGTATCTTTCTGCACAGTTTTTGCATGAACAATGCACACAAATGATTCTAATTGTTAAGCTTGCTTTTATCATGCTTTATTTTTTGCTCTATCATTTGGACATGATTGTGACTTTTCACGAAAAATATTTATCATTATTACTGCGCAGAAATAACAATGAAGGTCTAAAGCAGTGCACTTTCAAATATAAATTACATGCAAAATAATTGAGAGTTATAATCTGTTATCAGGTAGAAATTCATTGAAGCTACTGCTAAATGGACAGAGCCAAATCAATGGAGGTCAGCGCGACCTGATAAGTTGACACATTGTTTTACTGATAAGTTGACCTCCATTGTTTGCCCAGAAAATGTATCTCGCACAATTGTTTTCTCATCATTGTGCAATCCAGAATCCATTTTATCGTGAGTGAAGCGTGTTTGTATTTATGTGTGGATAAAGGTGAAACTTTAATAAAAGTAGACCAGGCACTTATGACTTCTATCTTCCATGCAGCATCAGGCACTCAGGTAGTTGTGCAATAAAAGCTTTTCACTGTACCTCGGTACACACAGACGTACAGGTTTGTAGGTTAATTGGCTCGGTAAATGTAAAAATTGTCCCTATTGTGTGTGCAGCATGGTGTTAATGTGCGGGATTGCTGGTCAGCACGGACCCAGTGGGCCGAAGGGCCTGGTTCCACGCTGTATCTCTAAACTAAAAAACATGACAATAAACTAAATTAAACTAAACTAAACTAAATTAAACTAAATAAACTAAATTAAACTGAACTAAGCTAAACGAAACTAAGCTAAAACTAAAAATGAACCTTGCACAAGTAATGACCAGTCTAAGCGACACACGTTTGACAGAACATTTTTGACCCGCTTCATCCTTTCCTGCGGAATCCTTATCTGGCAGACTCGTTGAACATGCCTGTGGATATGATATTAATCAGAGAGGGTTTGGTAAGATGTGGTGTTTCTAACGACCCTGAGAGTATGGCCCCACGCCCAGCCTGAGTGGTCAGTCATGGCGATAGTGCTGCCTCGAGTAATGGTGTATGTTCAATGAGACTTTCAGTAGATAACTGCTGGAAAAAAGCATTCACTCTACAGACCTGGGTAGCCTTTAAACAATCTAAAGACAGTTTTGAAGATGCTCAATCAGATCATCCAATGTCAGAAGAATGCCTCTTTAAATATTGATAAAAGCAGCAAGTTGTTTGTTTCATAAATAATAACGTGGGAAACAGAAGCAGGAGTTGCCCATTTCCATTTGTTTACTTCTAAACTATTTACTACTCTGCCTCCACACTCCTTGATGTGTTTTGAGACTAAATGATTTTCTATCTCTTTAACTACTATTCCACTGAGACTGGTCAGTGGCAGTTCTAGGTAACATCTTTGCGCTTAAGTTCTGTCTCAAATACAGAAATAGGAATTGTGCTAAAAGTGCATTATTACCTGTTTAATAGGCTTATGTGCATAAAAAGCTATTATTTTAAGATATAAATGTCTTAAATAGCTGTATCAGAATTTCTGTAGACTCAATATCAAGATAGCTTATCAATTTAATAAAACCCCAATACAAACTTTATCATTAAATTATTAACTAATTATAACACTATTTCATTCGGATTATGCAGATCTACTGAAATGAGTCCAATACATAAATTCAATTCTAGACACTTTAGTGGATTAAATTGGTTGTGTGCCAGAAAAATGGCACAGCATTCTCTCAACTTAAGTTCTTAGTTCAGTTTAGAGATACAGTATGAAAACAGGCCCTTCGGACCACCGAGTCCGCACCGATCAACGATCACCCATACACTAGTTCTATCCAACACACTAAGGGCAATTTACAGAACCCAGTTAACCTACAAACCTGCACGTCTTTGGAGTATGTGAGGAAACCGGAGCACCCAGAGAAAACCCATTCGGTCACAGGGAGAATGTGCAAACTCCGTACAGACATTACCCGTAGTCAGAATCAAACCCGGGACTCTGGTGATGTGAGGCAGCAACTCTACCGCTGCACTACTGTGACTTATCTGTACCATCTTTCTGACATTAGAACAGTGTTAACTATCTTCCTAATGTTGGCTTAAAGAGCTCTAAAACCCCACATCATGAATTATATTAGTACCACAAATTTAAGATTCCCCTGTGAAGAAGAGCAGGATTTAAGGGTCAAGGTTGCCTCATTGGTACCACCTTTCCTGCCAGCACCGACTGCAGCAAGGTTGCCTTAAACGTGTCACAGTATAAAAGATTGTGACTTGATCTTCTTGAAACTGAAAGGATTCAGAGGATGTTGACAGAGTTGCCGTTGAGAGGCCTGTGTACTTTTGTCCACTGTGAACTGTTGGCAAGGACTGCGTTAGGCGTCAGTGATGGGGGTTGTGGAAGGGTTGGCACAGTACATCCAGAGAACCAAAGGTTATGGCGAGGATTCCACAGAATGGTGTGCACATATGACAGCTTCCTTGTGCAAAAGGTACAGACCATCAGGGAGATTCCTGTAGAAGAAGCATGGTGGCATAGTGGTCGAGTTGTTGCCTTACAGCGCCAGAGTCCTGGGTTTGATCCTGACTACACTTGCTGACTGTATGGAGTTTGTACATTCTCCCCGTTACCGCGTGTAGGTTTTCTCCGAGATCTACGGTTTCTTCCCACACTCCAAAGACATACAGGTTTGTAGGTTAATTGGCCTGGTACAAGTGCAAATTGCCCTTAATGTGTGTAGGATAGAGTTAATGTGCGGGGATCGTTGGTCGGTGCGGACACGGTGGGCCAAAGGACCTGTATCTCTAAACTAAGCTAAACTAAAAGAATGTATGCCCTTCATGAATGCTTCACTTTTGGGGACATTGCAAAGCAGTCAAAGGATCCTTATAAGTTTTTCGTTTTCATTTTAGTTTTAGGAAACAGGCCCTTCAGCCCACCTGTTCCACGCCAACCAGCGATCCTTGCATATTAACACCATTCTACATACGCTAGGGACAATTTTTACATTTACCAAGCCAATTAACCCACAAACCTGTATGTCTTTGGAGTGTGGGAGGAAACCGAAGATCTCGGAGAATACCTACGCGGTCACAGGGAGAACATACAAACTCGGTGCAGACATCACCCATAGTCAGGATCGAACCCGGGTTACCGGCGCTGTAAGCGCTATAAGGCAGCAACTCTACCGCTGCGCCACTGTGCCGCCCAATGATGCGTGAATCCAAAAGTTGCATTAACCAGGAATCAATGTGTGCCTACGTTACCAATAGAGTTTCCCTTGCAGCTGTCGGCAGTGAACATGTGAACATGAGAAACAGAAGCAGAATAGTAGGGGTCTTGAGACTGCTCCATCATTCAGTAAGATCAGTCTGAACAAGGGTCCCAACCCAAAAAGTCAACCATCCTTTTTTCTCCAGAGATACTGCCTGACCCGCGGAGTTACTCCAGCTCTTTGTGTCTATCAGGGCTGTTCAATTTGTGGTTTTATCTCCCCATATCCCTTAAATCTTAAGGTGCAGTTTGACAGATTCTTCATTAGTACGGGTGTAAGAGGTTATGGGGAGAAGGCAGGAGAATCGGGGTTGAGAGGAAAAGACAGATCAGCCATGATTAAATGGCGGAGTAGACTTGATGGGCCAAATGGCCTAATGCTAGTCTTAGAACTTATGAACTTATAAGTCCCTTACCGTCCAAATGCCTGACATTCTTTGCATTGGGGAAATTCAATTAAATCACCACCACAGCTCAACAGGTTGGAGAATTCCAAAGATTCATGAGCCTCTGAGAGAGGAAATTCACATCTCTCTTTTACCAGAGTGACTCCCTTATTCTAAAATTATTGCCTCCTACTTCCTACTTAGGGAAACATCCTCTCAACATCTACCTTGTTACTCCCTATCACCTTTTTTTGCTTTTCAATGAGAGATTACTTCTCATGCTTTTATGCCGCAATGAGAATAGGCCCAACCTCCACAACCTTTCTTCACGTGCCAACCCCTTCATCTCTGGAATACACCTCATGATCTTCACTATCCTGCCTCCAACATCCCTTTTTACTTAAAAATGTGAATGCAAAGCCAAGAAGATCAATCCCATTCAGTGGTGCTCCATGCCAATACTAATGAAAAGCACAACGTCTGCTTACGTTGCTTTGTCACTCACTGACTTGAAATGCAGATGTTGTGGATAAATTGTGCAGCATGTATCATCCCCAGTGAACAATGAATGTTCTGAAATGATTAACAGTGAAAGCTCAAGGATTATGTTACTAGTCGAGCATGGGAAAGGAGAAATAAATTATGGACAGAGTAATGGACAGGGTAGATGCACTACAATTCCACCCAGAGTTTTACGACTGATGAAAAAAGATGAAAAGACAGCCAGACCGTTGGTGAGGCTGCCATCGCTGACGGCGCCACTCGGTGGAAGGACACGCAGGTCTCCTTTTCCTAATCTGACACCATTCAGATAATAATGTGTCTTCCTGTTCTTGCCACCAAAGTGGATAACATCACATTTATCCATATTATACTGCGTCTGCCATGCATCTGCCCACTCGCATCTGCCCACTCACCCAACCTATCCAAGTCACCCTGCAGCCTCATAGCATCCTCCTCGCAGTTCACACTGCTACCCAGCTTTGTGTCATCCACAAACTTGATGTTACGATGATTCAGTTGCCTGCAAACAGCAGGGAAGAAACTGTCCCTGAATCTGGAGGTGTGCATTTTCACACCTATACCTTTTGCCTGATGGGAGAGGGGAGAAGAGGGAGGAAGAAGCTATAATAGTCTGACTTAGAGCCAGCACCGCTGGCTCGAAGGGCCAAATGGCCTCCTCCTGCACCCATTTTCTATTTTTCTAAAACCATGATCACTAAGTTCAAGAACAGTTTCTTTCCAACAACACTACACAACAATAACCTCATCTATGAACTTCTACAGACTGTCTTTGGTTGCACTTATCATATCATATCATATCATATATATAATAATAATAATAATAATAATACATTACATTTATATAGCGCATTTCATATACTCAAAGACGCTTTACAGGGATTTAGAGAACATAGGGAAGTGAATAAATAGATAAATAAGTAAACGAACAGAGAAAGGAGACAGAGGGTGGGGTGACCTTCAGTGGTTGAAGGACGGAAACAGGCCTTTTCGGCCCACCAAGTCCGTGCCGCCCAGCGATCCCCGTACATTAACACTATCCTACACCCACTAGGGACAATTAAAAAAAAAAAAAAAATTACCCAGCCAATGAACCTACATACCTATAGGTTAAGAGTGTTTGGCACTAGTTTTGAGGTTATTGATATATTGAATTAGCTTTATTTATTATATATTATCTGTCTGCATTGCATTTACAGGCCTGTTATGCTGCTACAAGTAAGAATTTCCTCGATCTTTTGCCAGCACATGACAATTAAACATTCTTGACTCTTGAGTTTGGTGAAATGAAATCTGGTCTCGTGTTTGATCGTAAACTCTCTTTGTCCCAGCTGTAGCAAATGAGCTTGAAAACGCTGAAACACATTACTAATGCATCGACTACATAAAATTCTCCTTTAATAAAATTTCAATATAAATTTACACGGAAGTAGTGCAATGAAACAGTTCACACAAATGTTGATGCAATATAACATGCCAAAGTAGACTAAACAGCTGAGGTAAGGGAGCATGACATTTTCTATGTTATGAGAACTATTTATGTTGATATTGGATAACAGGAGAAAAGTGATTAATTCTCCTACGCAAAATGTCATCAAAAATCCAGCATTTAAAAAAATGATAAGCATATAGATCCTTCCCACTGATAATGTCTTATAGCTTTATCCTGTATTAGTGACTTTTTATGTTTGAAAATTATGGATCGAGATGCATTCTGCATGAAAAAATTGAATTCATGGTCTAAACTAAACACTTCAGGGTGGCATGGTGGCGCTGCAGTAGAGCTACTACCTTACTACGCCAGAGGCCCGGGTTCGATCCTAACTATGGGTGCTTGTCTGTACGGAGTTGGTACGTTCTCCCCGTGACTGGCGTGGGTTTTCTCCGAGATCTTCGGTTTCCTCCCACTATCCAAAGGCGTACAGGTTTGTAGGTTAATTGGTTTGGTATAAATGTAAATTATCCCCAGTGTGTGTAAGATAGTGTTAATGTGTGGGGATCGCTGGTCGGTGTGCACTTGGTGGGCCAAAGGGCCTTGTTCCGCGCTGCATCTCTAAACTAAACTAGGCTAAACTTTACAATTGCATTGCTGATTTGGAACATTGTGATCATTTTATTCATATGGTTAATGCGCACTGGGAAAACAAACCAAAGGCTTTATTAAATAAATAAAAATAAGAAAAACAGCCATGAACCTGGTAAATGTTTGATAGTGTGCCTCAGGCCAAACTCTGTCAGTAGTTTTTAATAATCAGTTTAAGCTGTTTAAAAAAAAAATCAACCGAGCCCACTGCAGGATTCACCTTATGTCAACATGTAACTGCTGCATTGAAGAGTACTTTTTAAACAGGGACAGTGCAAAAATATTCTTTTACTTCCATCCTATATGGAATAACAATGTTGGTGTCAGAACACCTTTAAAGAACCTGGCAGACCATAGTCTAGTTCAGGTTAAAGAGATTGGTCATTGTATCCCTTGCCTGCAGTCCGTCTGTCTTTTGTGTTTTTTGTTGTTTTTGTCTCAATTGTAGTGTTAATATGATGTAGTGTTGTATGTTATGTTTTGGGGGGGGGGGGGTGGGAGGGAACGGGAACTGTAACTGTAACATTCTCTCTCCAGAACGGAGACGCGACCTTTGTTCTGTGCCGTGTCTCCGTTCCCGTTGCGGCCTACCACCGGCCATGCACCTGGGACCACCTGGGTCTCTGGTTCGCAGAGCCCGCGGTCCGGACTCACCACCTGCGGCGCTGGCTGCCTGCGAATGCTGCGGGAACGGCTGCGACTCGTCTCCGGAGGCTCCGGCGCGGGCCGCGTGGACGTCGGAAGCCCGCAGGCCCCTGGATGGGGGCCGACATCGGGAGCTCCGGCAGCGGCAGAGGCAGCGTGTTCGCCCGCCCCGAATCGCGGGGCTTGGGTCGGCCCGCCACGGACCTTTCACCATCCGGCGCGGCCTGAAATAGGCCGCGGGATTTTTTTTCACCGCCCAGCGGGGGCTTCAATATCGGGAGCCCCGACCGCCCCGACGTGGCAACTCCAACAGCCTGACCGCGGGACAAGACGGCAGGGAAGAGAAAAAGACATTCTGGCCTTCCATCACAGTGAGGAGGGACTGGAGGAGACTCACTGTGATGGATGTTTCTTTTTGTTTGGTGTTAGTTGTGATTGTATGTGTTATTGCATTTTTATTGATTATTCTTATTGGTCTTATTGTTCAACTGCGGGTAATGTTTCATTTTACTACACATTTATGTGTATGTAACAAATAAACGACTATTGACTATTGACAAAGCACCAATAGGCTTCAAGTTGCATTTCACTTCATAGCAGCGGGATTAATCTCTTTCAAATTAAGTGGTCCTTGATACTCCACAAATGAATCTGCGATTCTAATTTAACATGCTGCATTATATCTCTTGTGTAACTGGCAATATTTGCTCCCATTGCAATTTTTCAGTTTTGTGAAGGGGTGGGAGCTGCTTTTTACGTCCTCATTGTCCACCCTGGGTAGTTCTACGGAATTGGCAGAATTTGCAGCAAAGCGTCAACTACGCTACTCTGAAGCACCAATTGCCACTTTTGATTGTTGTAGTTGATATACAAAAGAAGAAGTTTTGTGAAATGTCACAATCATTTTTCCAAATTTTCTCTAAAGAATATTTACGAATGATATATGTTGAACAAAGGTGCTTTTTATGATTAGTCCACCAAGTATTGTAGTCAAGGCTTTTTAAAAATAAATTGAGAAGAAAATATGGCTTTATTAAAAGAGTAACAATGAAGAATGAGATGGCATCCCCTGGAACTGTACAAGTTGGCTAAAAAGTAGCCAGAAACACGCTAGGTTATTATTTTTAGCAATAATTGTATTGTACAGCCATAGCAATGGTCATATTGGTCAATTAATTGCTGGCTGGATAATAATCTGCTTAGATCTGAAAAGTCTTGTAGTTTGCATGAAAAATGGCATCCAAAAGAACTAAGAAATATCAAAACTGGAATAATTAAAGAGGGAATTCAAGAGAGAGCTGGATAGAGCTCTTAAGGATAGCGGAGTCAGGGGGTATGGAGAGAAGGCAGGAACAGAGTACTGATTGAGAATGATCAGCCATGATCACATTGAATGGCGGTGCTGGAGAGAAGGGCCGAATGGCCTCCTCCTGCACCTATTATTTATTGTCTATTGTCTATTGGAATAGCAGGATTTAATTTTCTATTTGCTGCCCCAATCTCTCACCTGATCCTTGACGAACATTTCCTGAGAAATTCTCTGTAATTGATGGTTCCACTCTTCTCCTGCTAACTTACTACAGAAAGCAAAAAGCCTCTGGAATAACAGGCCAGAGGCTGTCTCATGACATGAGGATGTCGCCTTCTATCTTCCCAGAGCTTACCCACCATCTACAAGTTATAATTTGTTTGCGGGCAAAGGAACATCCGGAAAGTGGGATGCTTTTAAAAGTGTGGTGACAAGAGTTCAGGGCATGCATGTTCCTGTTGGAGTGAAGGACAAAGGAGGTGGGAGTAAGGAGGCTTGAATGACAAGAGAAATTGAGGCTCTGGTCAGAAATAAAGGAGACATGGGATAGGTATATGAAACTGGGATCAAGTGCATCCCTGGAGGAGTTTTGGGAACAGAGGAGCATATTTAAAAGTAAGTCAGAAAAGCATAAAAGGGGCAGGAGATAGGTCTGGCAGATAATATTAAGGAAAATCCAAAGATATTTTACGTACATTAAGGCAAAGTCCTTAATGAGTATTTAACCTCTGTGTTTACTGAGGAGAAAGATGTGAAGACTGGGAAACTTGGGGACAGTTAATGGAAGAGTCTTGAGGACAGTCAATTTTACAGTCGAGAAGATGTTGAACGTCTTTAGGTGTACGAAGGGAGATAAATCTCACAGAATCCAGGGAGAGCTAGCCGACTGGATGGCTAATTGCCTTCACGGAAGGAAGCAGATAGTGATGGTGGATGGTTGTTTTTCAGACAGGAGTTGTGATTAGTGGTGCTCCTCAAGGATCTGTGCTGGGCAACTTTGCTGTTTTTGGTTGATTTCAACGATTTGGATGAGAATGTAAAGGCATGTTCTGCAGTAAGTTTGCACAAAAGTGGCTGGGATTGTACATTGTGAAAATGAGTGTGAAAAACTGCAGCAAGATCTTGAAAGGTTGGGCAAGTGGGCTAAGGAAAGGTTAATGGAGTTTAATACAGAGAAGGGTGAGGTGTTTAATCTTTGGAAGTCAAACCGGGGCAGGACCTTCACAGTGAATGGCAGGGATTTGGGAAATGTTGCAGAGCAGAGAATCTGGGAGCTTAGGAAAATAGTTATTTGAAAGTAGCATCACAGCTGGATAGGGTGGTCAAGAAGGCTTTCGCTACATTGACTTTCATCAGTTAGAATACTGAGTGTAGAATTTTGAATGTTATGTAACAGTTGGTGTATTGGTGAGACATTTGGAGCATTTGCACCATAGAGAGCATCCTAACACATGGCATCCCTGTGTGATACCTCAGCTGCACAGAGGCAGAGAGGAAAGCTCTTCAGCGGGTAGTCCATAGAGCTCAGAGGACCATCGGAACACAGCTACCAGCCTTGGAGGGCATCTACAACACATGATGCCTCAGAAAAGCCACCAGCATCCATAAAGACTCTTCACACCCCTGCAACACCCCAGCAACGATACAAGGCCTTCTATGCCCGCACCTCCAGACTCAGGAACAGCTTCATCCCCAGGGCCATAGCTGCTATGAACCGGTCCTGCTGAGCCAGATGGTCACAACGCACAGTGATCCGGCACAGACCTACTTGCACTTTATTCTGTTTTAAAACTGTTACAATTTGTTTCGTTGGTTTGTTTAAATTAATACTGACTAGCTAATTAAATTATTGCATCGTATGGGAGGCGCATTACCAATCTCGTTGTACCCCTGTACAATGACAATAAAGATATATTGTATTGTGTTGTATTGTATTGTATTGTATTGTATTGTATGTTCAATTTTGGTCACCCTGTTATAGGAAAGATGTTGTTAAGTTGTAAAGGGAGCAGAGAAGATTTACGAGGATGTTGCCAGGATTCGGGAGCTTGAGCTTGAGGGAGAGGTTAAGCAGGCTAGGACTTTATTTCCTGGAGCACTGGATGACGAATCTTGTAAAGGTGTATAGGATCATGAGGTTAATAGATAGGGTAAATGCACAAGCATTTTACCTAGAGAGGGGGAATCAAGAACCAGAGGGCATAAGTATAAGGTGAGAGGGGAAAGATTTAATAGGAACCTGAGGGCAAATTTTTCACACAAAAGGTGGTGGGTATATGGAACGTGCTGCCAGTGGAGGTAGCTGAGGCAGACACTATCACAACATTTAAAAGACATGTACAGGGGAATCAAGAACGAGGCTTAAATTGAGAGGAGAAAGATTTAATAGCAACCCAAGGGCCATCTTTTTCACATAGAGGGTTGTGGATTTAGAGAACGAGCTGCCAGAGGATGTAGTTGGAGCATTTCAAAGTTGTTTGGACAAGAACATGGAAAGGAAAGATTTAGAGGGATATGGATCAAATGCAGGCATATGAGACCAGCTTACATGAGGCATCTTGGTTGGCCATGGACAAGTTGATCAACAAGGCCTGTTTCCATGCTTTATGATAATATAACTCTATGACAGTAAATGCATTTAGAAAAAAAAATCAAATCCGGTGTCTTATTTTTTCATAATCAATTTATATAACGGGAAATCAATGGCATTGGTAGTTAAATGACAGTCATGAGTAAAGATATATTGTATAAGAAAATAACTGCAGATGCTGGTACAAATCGAAGGTATTTATTCACAAAATGCTGGAGTAACTCAGCAGGTCTGGCAGCATCTCGGGAGAGAAGGAATGGGTGCCGTTTCGGGTCGAGACCCTTCTTCAGACTGATGTCAGGGGGGGCGGGACAAAGGAAGGATATAGCTGGAGACAGGAAGATAGAGGGAGATCTGGGAAGGAGGAGGGGAAGAGAGGGACAGAGGAATTATCTAAAGTTGGAGAAGTCGATGTTCATACCACTGGGCTGCAAACTGCCCAGGCGAAATATGAGGTGCTGTTCCTCCAATTTCCGGTGGGCCTCACTATGGCACTGGAGGAGGCCCATGACAGAAAGGTCAGACTGGGAAGTTTTGTTTAGGGAAACAGCAAGGAAACAGGCCTTCAATGCTCTGTCCACACCAACCACCGATCACCCACTCACACTTGTTCTATGTCCTACACACTAGGTGCAATTTACAGAAGACAACTTACCTACAAACCTCCACGTCTTTGGCATGTGGGAGGAAACTGGAGCACCCATAGGATACCCATGCGGTCACAGGGAGAATGTACAAACTCCACACGGACAGCACCCATAGTCAGGATTGAACCCGGGTGTCTTGCATTATGAGGCAGCAGCTCTACGACTGCACCACAGTGCCATCAGATAAAAAGAACATTTACAGCATCTTTAATTATCACATCAATGTAGTTAAAATTAAGTTTTCCTCGATCAACAAATATGAAGAAGATTATGTTTAGGTGGTGGAAATGGCTGATGATTGGGTCTTTAGAATGATTTGATTCCAACACCTAGCCAATATCTTACCTGGGTAAAATCCACCAGTTTTTCCATAAGCAAACTTCATTTAAAACATGAAGGCATCACCCAAAAATTAGGAATGTTATGAAATGACCATGAACATCTACTGGAATAAGCAAGGATAGAGTCATAGAGTCATAGTCATCGAGTGATACAGTGTGGAAACAGGCCCTTCAGCCCAACTTGCCCACAATGGCCAACATGACCCAGCTACACTAGTCCCACCTGCCTGCGTTTGGTCCATATCCCTCCAAACTTGTACCTGTCACACTGTTTTTTCAAAGTTGGGGTAGTCCCAGCCTCAACTACCTCCTCTGGCAGCTTGTTCCATTCACCCACCACTCTTTGTATGAAAAGATTACCCCTCAAGCATATTAGTCAAATCATAGGGATATGGGGAGAAGTTGGGCACAGGTTACTGATTGTGGATGATCAGCCATGATCACAATGAATGGCGGTGCTGGCTTGAAGGGCCGAATGGCCTCCCCCAGCACCTATTTTCTATGTTTCTGTTTCTATACTGAATGTTATATTTGACTCCGTGGTTTCCACCTGCATCCATTTGAAAACGTGATGCATTTGCATTCTCTCTCTCTCTCTCACATTGGAGTACATGTGAATCTTTGCAGGAGAATCTCCAGCCATGCTTTGTGACAAGCACTGTTCTTTCCATGAAGGTCAAAGTGATAATGCCTGTCAAACATCTGACCGTTGACTCATTGCAGACGGCAGCAGTGGAGAGTTCGCTGAGACTCGTCATTCGTGAAGGAAGGATTTTTCTTTTTGATTTCAATGAGGAGAAAGTAACATCCTCAGCAAGGGATTTGACAGCTTCCCACCAGAGTAGGCAGCCATTGGTGACTGCCGGGTCTGCAGCTTATAGCCCAGAACATTTCATCAACAGATCAGGTTTCTATTCCCGCGAGAGTCCCGGCGAGTCACACAAGTTCATAAGTGATAGGAGCAGAATTATGGGGAGAAGGCAGGAGAATGGGGTTAGGAGGAGATAGATCAGCCATGATTGAATGGCGGAGTAGACTTGATGGGCCGAATGGCCTAATCCCTTCTGACCTTATGATCTTAATTAGGCCATTTGGCCCATCAAGTCTACTCCACCATTCAATCATGGCAGATCTATCTTTCCCTCTTAACCCAATTCTCCTGCCTCCTCCCCATTACCCTTAACACCCGTACTAATCAAGAATCTATCTGTCTCTGCTTTAAAAATATCCATTGACCCATCAGAGCAAAAGCAAATAATTGATCAGAAAATCTAATCTGCCTTTTGCATGCAATTTGATAACCTTTAGGTTGGGTTCAAAGTCCTTGCCCTATGTTGCCATATCATCTATGTGGTTGGGTCTGGCCAGCTCTACTCTGGGGCTGTAGAGAGCATCCTGTCCGGCAACATTACAGTCTGGTTTGGGAACAGCTCTGCCCAGGACAGGATGGCCCTGCAGATAGTAGTGCGTTCGGCAGAACGCACCATGGGAACTACACTCGTCCCCCTACAGGACCTATACATCAGGAGGTGCAGATCCAGAGCAAGTAAGATTATGAGGGACCCCTGCCACCCCAGTAACGGACTGTTCCAGATGCTACGGTCAGGCAAACGCCTCCACTGTCACGCTGTGAAAACAGAGAGGATGAGACGGAGCTTCTTCCCACAGGCCATCAGGACTGTCAACTTTTATAACTCCAGAGACTACATTTTTGTCTACACTATAGTAACTTATTAACTTTCTTTATATGCTGTAACTGTAATTCTTTTTTGTGCACAATCCGCAGGCATTGCCACTTTCATTTCACTGCACATCGTGTATGTGTATGTGACAAATAAACTTGACTTGACTTGACTTGACTTGACTACTGGAATGCTAGCTGCTTTCACTATGACCTTCACCCATGAGAAGCTCGTGCTCTGGTTCATCCCATTGCAGACTGCATCCAAGAGCAATTGAAGGAGTAATCAAGAATGACTGTGGATAGTGTAGGAAGGAAGTGCAGATGCTGGTTTAAACTGCAGGTAGACACAAAAAGCTGGAGTAACTCATCGGGTCAGACAGAGCATCTCTGGAGAAAAGTAATAGGTGACGTTTCGGGTCAGCTGCCTGACCCACTGAGTTACTCCAGCTTTTTGTGTCCATCTATGATGATGGATAGGAAGGGTTCAGAGGGCTTTGGGCAAAATGCAAACAAATGGGACTAGCCCAGTATGCCAACTTAGTTGGCATGGACAATGTGGGCCAAAGGGCCTGTTTCTCTGCTGTAGACTACTATGACACCATGTTGACTATGATTCCATGAATGGCTGTGGTGGTATGGTTGAGTAGAGTCGAAGGTAGAGGTGAAAGGGATATCAAGGTCCTGAATCTACACATCAGGTGAGTTCTCAGAGACACTGGGTCAGCAACCATGCAGTGATCTGCTGGACACAAGTCACTTCCATCATTGGTTCACCCTCCACACCCAGGCTCACCCATTTGCCAGAGTCCCAGATCACGGGCATCTTTCCTCTTCACCTTCTGAGCAGGGCTGTCCTCATTAAATAGAGGCATTCGGAGGGATGGAGGGCAAGTCTTTGTTCCTACATTAGAGAGTTATGTATGTGTGTGCCATTACTCTGCTCCTGTAGGAGAGCAACCTACCCACAGCAGGTGGCATCCATCTGCTCAAGCTGGGCACAATGGTGCAGCGGTAGAGTCACTGCCTAACAGCACCAGAGACCCAGGTTCGATCCCGACAATGGGCGCTTGTTGGTATATTTTCCCCGTGACCTGCGTGGGTTTTCTCCAGGATGCTTCGGTTTCCTTCCACACTCCAAAGACATACAGGTTTGTAGGCTAACTGTCTTGGTATAAATATAAGATTGTCCCTAGTGTGTGTGGGGATAGCGTTAGTGTGTGGGGATAGTGTTAGTGTGTGGGGATAGTGTTAGTGTGTGGGGATAGTGTTAGTGTGTGGGGATAGTGTTAGTGTGTGGGGATAGTGTTAGTGTGTGGGGATAGTGTTAGTGTGTGGGGATATTGTTAGTGTGTGGGGATAGTTAGTGTGTGAGGATAGTGTTAGTGTGTGGGGATAATGTTAGTGTGGGGGGATAGTGCTAGTGTGTAGGGATAGTGTTAATGTGTGGGGATAGTGTTAGTGTGTGTGGGGATAGTGTTAGTGTGTGGGGATAATGTTAGTGTGCGGGGATAGTGTTAATGTATGGGGATAGTGTTAGTGTGTGTGGGGATAGTGTTAGTGTGTGGGGATAGTGTTAGTTTGTGTGGGGATAGTGTTAGTGTGTGGGGATATTGTTAGTGTGTGAGGATAGTGTTAGTGTGTGAGGATAGTGTTAGTGTGTGTGGGGATAGTGTTAGTGTGTGTGGGGATAGTGTTCGTGTGTGTGGGGATAGTGTTAGTGTGTGGGGATAGTGTTAGTGTGTGGAGATAGTGTTCGTGTGTGTGGGGATAGTGTTAGTGTGTGGGGATAGTGTTAGTGTGTGGAGATAGTGTTAGTTTGTGTGGGGATAGTGTTAGTGTGTGGGGATAGTGTTAGTGTGTGGGGATAGTGTTAGTGTGTGGGGATCGCTGGTCGGCGCGCAATCAGTGGTCCGAAGGGCCTGTTTCCACACTCTATCTCTAATCTAAACTGAACTAAATCAGTAAATACTGAAGAAGGTAAATAAGATTATTCCAATTTTCCTATCCAATACTTATCTCTTAGATAATAGTTTTGCAAATAGTTTATCTAGTTTTCTTGCACTGCTACTTGTCGGACCCTGCTGTGCACTGATATCCTCCACGTTACCGATGATGACACAGAATTGACTATGAAGCACTTTGGGTTGTCCTAACAGAGATGTGAAATGTGAAATAGAATTGCATTTTTTTGTGTTAAAAAGTGTTTTGAAAATAAACATCAGTGACAAATGGAATTCCATGTGCGGCATTCTATTCTGACCAAAATACATAGAAAACATGGAATTATTTTCAGCGTGCTCTAGGATGAAGAATTCCTTTCAGGGAATGTTTTTTTTTAATACCAGCGAAGGTCATCGTTGAAATGGTTCTAATTGCATTTTGAAAAGGGGGTATGCTCATTTTTCACTTTGCAATTATTTAGAACTGACATTAAAACCATTAGAAAAAACAGTTAAGAGGGGAGGACTATTCTCGGTCACACATTAGAAAACGTCTTTACCTTTGGGATTTGTTGATTCATTGAATTCTTTGCCAACTGGGCTGCTAAAGGATGAGACAAGGCAGCGGAGACACTGACCTCTGGGGAAAAAAATTACGTGCAAATCAAACATTTCCAGCCATTCAGTGATGACAAATCACATTAGCTTTTAAAAGTAACAGGGCAGAAACACTTGTGGTTATGAAGTGCAAGACAGTTGTATAAACGTATGAAGATGGAGCTATCAGCCGTGATATCTGGCCACCGCACTAAACACCCGTGAGCACTTACTGCTTTGCATCTCATTTGCCACTTTGTCCGTGCTTTGGAAAAAAATCAAGTGCATTTCTTTTTAAAGCTGATAACTTCCAGTCAAAAATTTGGTTGCACGAATAAAATAAATCAGACCGTATGGCATGTGTATACCTTTACAATGTTAATTGATTGGAAACTATCAACAATAACCCACTTAAAGTTGATCCCAAGTTGCAAATCAGTTAACTATGTTTCTCAAATCATAACTTATTCTGCCTGACAAATGTTTAACTTTAAGGAAGATTGTTAATGCTGTGGCCAAAAGTTTAGCAAAGTAGAGGAGATGGATAATTCCTGCTGCTGCCATCATTCTGCATTATGCTGCAGTGGCAATTTCTGCAACATGTTTATCCAATATTATTATCTTGATTTTATATTCTGTCCACCTGAGTATTCCTGCTGCCTTGCGTCTTAATTTATAGCAAAGAATACTTGCATTCATAATGCTGTGCATTCGTTCATGATTTCATATGTTCTAGGAGCAGAATTAGTCTACCCTGCCATTCAATCATGGCTGATCAATCTTTCCCTCTCAACCACATTCCCCTACCAAGCGCAGGCTCGGCGATCGCTTCGCTCAACACCTGCGCTCGGTCCGCGTTGGCCAAACTGATCTCCTGGTGGCCGAGCACTTCAACTCCCCCTCCCATTCCCAGTCTGACCTTTCTGTCATGGGCCTCCTCCAGTGCCATAGTGAGGCCCACCGGAAATTGGAGGAACAGCACCTCATATTTCGCCTGGGCAGCTTGCAGCCCAGTGGTATGAACATCGACTTCTCCAACTTTAGATAGTTCCTCTGTCCCTCTTTTCCCCTCCTCCTTCCCAGATCTCCCTCTATCTTCCTGTCTCCAGCTATATCCTTCCTTTGTCCCGCCCCCCTGACATCAGTCTGAAGAAGGGTCTCGACCCGAAACGTCACCCATTCCTTCTCTCCTGAGATGCTACCTGACCTGCTGAGTTACTCCAGCATTTTGTGAATAAATACCTTCGATTTCTACCAGCATCGGCAGTTATTTTCTTATACCATTCTCCTACCTTCTCCCCATAACCACTGACACCCGTACTGATCAAGAATCTGTCAATCTCCACCTTAAAACTGACTTGGCCTCCATTGTCTGTGGCGATGAATTCCACAGATTCACCACCCTCTGATTAGAGAAATTCCTACACATCTCCTTCCTAAAGTTACGTCATTTTTTTCTGAGGCTATGGCCTCTGGTCCTGGACTCTCCCACTCAATAACAATGCTCTATAATTTCTCTCTTCAGAATTACAATTATTATAAATATAATTACGACATTGCAACGGGACAATGGTCATTTAGACAATACTCCAGGGAAGTGTGTAGGAAAGAACAGCAGATGCTGGTTTAAATCGAAGGTAGACACAAAATACTGGAGTAACTCAGTGGGACAGGCAGCATCTCTGGAGAGAAGGAATGGGTATTGTTTCGGGTCGAGACCATTCTTCATACTCGAGGGAAGAATGGTAGACGTATATACTCAAAAATCAAAAATGGTAGACGTATACTCAAAAATCATCAGTAAACTTCAATACATTCAAAACTCTGCTGCCCGTCTACTCACCCACTCCCCGATCCGTGACCATATCACCCCCGTCCTTTACAAGCTCCACTGGCTCCCCATCCCCCAGAGAATCCAGTACAAAATCCTCCTCATGATCTACAAAGCCCTCCATAACCTGGCCCCATCCTACCTGACTGACCTCCTCCACAGACACACTCCCACCTGCACCCTCCGCTCTGCTGCTGCCAACCTCCTGTCCCCCCCCCCCCCCCCCCCCCCCCCATCCGGACCAAACTCAGATCCTGGGGGGACAGGGCTTTCTCCATCGCTGCTCCCACCCTCTGGAACTCACTACCCCAAACCGTCAGAGACTCCTCCTCACTCACCACATTCAAAACATCACTGAAGTCTCACCTGTTCAGCACTGCCTTCAACCACTGACGGGCAGCGGAGTTTTGAATGTATTGAAGTTTATTGATGATTTTTGAGGGTGCGCCATAGAGGAGGCTGTTGCAGTAGTCCAGACGGGAGGTGATGAAGGCGTGGATGAGGGTTTCTGCAGCTGTGGAGGAGAGGGATGGACGGAGACGGGCAATGTTTTTGAGGTGGAAGAAGGCTGACGTTGTGATGTGTTTGATGTGTTTGTCGAAGGAGAGGGTTTGATCAAGGATGATTCCAAGATTCCGGATGTGAGGTGAGGTGGATACTGGGAGACCATCAATGTTGAGGATGAAGTTTTGGGTGGATTTGGTGAGCGTTTTTGGACCAATGATGATGATTTCAGATTTGTTGCAATTGAGTTTGATTGAAGACAAGATTTTATTTCAGTGATGCAGTTTGTCAGTGTAGAGTGTGTGGTGGGGGAGATTGACTTGGTGGAGATGAGGAGCTGGATATCATCGGCGAAGCAGTGGAAGTTGAGACCATGACGGCGGATTAATTGACCAAAGGGGAACAGGTAGAGGATGAAGAGGAGGGGGCCAAGGACTGAGCCTTGGGGGACACCTTGGGGGAGGGGAGCGGTGGGGGATTTACAGTTGTTAATGGAGATGAACTGGTGTCCATCAGAGAGGTAAGATTTGAACCAGGATAGGGCTTTTCCGGTGATGTTAAGGGAGGTTTCAAGTCGGGTGAGGAGAATGGAGTGATTTATGGTGTCAAAGGCGGCGCTGAGGTCAAGTAGGATGAGGATGTTGAGGTTGCCAGCGTCGGAGGAGAGGAGAATGTCGTTTGTGATTTTGAGGAGCGCAGTTTCAGTACAGTGGTTTGAGCGGAATCCGGATTGGAAAGTTTCATACAGGTTATTGGTAGAGAGGTGGTATTTGAGTTGGGAAGCTACAGCACGTTCCAAAACTTTGGACAGAAAGGGTAGGTTGGGTAGGTTGGAGATTGGTCTGAAGTTGTTTGGGGTGTCAGTGTTTAGACCAGGTTTTTTCAGAATGGGGGTGACAGCAGCGATTTTGAGGGATGGCGGGACGATGCCAGTGGACAGGGAGGAGTTTATTGTTGCAGTGATAAGTGGAGAGAGAGCAAGAAGGCAGGCCTTGACAAAGCTGGAGGGGATGGGGTCCAGAGAGCAGGTGGCAGTTTTTATTCCTGTGAAGAGGTCAGAGAGGTCGGTGGTGGAGATTGGGGAGAACTGAGGCAGGGGCTGACAGGATAACGGGGGGCAGGTGGTTTGAGGGGGAGCAGGTGCGTTGGTGGTTAAGGTGCTGTAGATGTTGTCTATTTTGCTTTGGAAGAATGAAAGGAAAGTGGTGCATTTGTCAACTGTGAATGATTGGGAGATGGTGTCCAGGGGGCTGAGGAGTTTGTTTATTGTTTGTCCATTATTGTTTAATGGACTTGCATTTTGTGTTGGTTCAATCCTGCACTGGTCCAGCAGGTAGATTTTGCAGCTTAAGACCAGACAACAGGAGCAAATTTGTGATCTGCCACTGGAATCTATGGGGAACCCAGGCTTGTAATGCAGTCGGGGAACCGGTGGCATAGATCAACAGCAAGTCTTGCATTTCCACATCAATTCTGGACTCCCAAACCCAGCGGCACTTACATGGAGATATGCCGGGAAGTACAAACATTTCCCAGCTAGTTCTCACCCTTTGTTTTTCATCTATCTATTCCTTGCACCAGCCGATATTGTCACCCACTTTCCCACACTATCTCTTTAGAGTGTGGATGTCTTTCCAATGCTGGATCCATGATACGGTTCCCCTTCTTCAAATCTGAGTTATTTTGTCGACTAATGTTGCCCACTAATATTGCTATTGAGGGCGTGCAGCGTAGGTTCACTAGGTTAATTCCCGGAATGGCGGGACTGTCGTATGTTGAAAGGCTGGAGCAATTAGGCTTGTATACACTGGAATTTAGAAGGATGAGGGGGGATCTTATTGAAACATATAAGATAATTAGGGGATTGGACACATTAAAGGCAGGAAACATGTTCCCAATGTTGGGGGAGTCCAGAACAAGGGGCCACAGTTTAAGAATAAGGGGTAGGCCATTTAGAACGGAGATGAGGAAGAACTTTTTCAGTCAGAGAGTGGTGAAGGTATGGAATTCTCTGCCTCAGAAGGCAGTGGAGGCCAGTTCGTTGGATGCTTTCAAGAGAGAGCTGGATAGAGCTCTTAAGGATAGCGGAGTGAGGGGGTATGGGGAGAAGGCAGGAACGGGGTACTGGTTGAGAGTGATCAGCCATGATCGCATTGAATGGCGGTGCTGGCTCGAAGGGCTGAATGGCCTACTCCTGCACCTATTGTCTATTGTCTATTGTCTACTATCATTGTTATCGTGAGCTTCTGTAATGCTTTTTGCAGCAATGCCATGCCCGCTCACACTCCTCGTCTATTGTGCTTTTTATTTGTCTGTTTTTCAAGACCAACGTCACTGGATGTCCAACATTTATTGCCTTTGGAAACACATGGAACTGCCGATGATGGAATCTTGAGTAAAACACAAAGCTGGAATAACTCAGGGGGTCAGATAGCTTCTCTGGAGGACATGACCAGGCAACGTTTCAGGTCAGAATTCTTCAACTGATTGCAGTAGGTGGGAAAAGGCTAGAAAAGAGCCGGGGGTGGGACAAAGATTGGCAGGTTATGGGTGGGTACAGATGGGGGGCATGGGGGTTGATTGGGAGATGCGTGGACAAACGCTAGACTTGAAAAGGAGGCAAAAAGGTGTCAGATAAGGAGAGAAAGGGAGTGAAATGTAAACTCAGAGGAAGGGATGCAGCTGGAAGAGGATGTGGGGGGGGGGGGGGAGGAAGGACAAATGGGGGACAAGATAGCAGGAGAAATGGGTGTGCACTGGTGTGGGGAGGCGTACATGAAAGAAAGGTGGGGTGGGGGAAGAAGACAATTGGAAATTCAATGTTCATACTGTCGAGTTCAACCGGAATATAAGGTTTTTGTTGTCCTTGAATATATAGTTGTGACCCATCTACTTGAAACACTGCAATCCCTCTGATAAAGTTTCTCCTACAGCACCCTTGGCTAAGGAGTTCCAGCAATGATGAAGGCCCAGAGATATATATTCCTATGTCAAGGTGACTTGCTTCTTGGACAAGGAACTTGCAGGTGGCAACATTCCCAAGCGGCTGAACCCTTAACCTCCCAGCAGGCTCCAGGTATAGGCGATGCCATCAAGGGTTCATAAGCAATAGGAACAGAATGAGGCCATTCAGCTCATCAAGTCTATTCCGCCATTCAATCATGGCTGATCTATCTCTCCCACCTAACCCCATTCTCCTGCCTTCTCCCCGTAATCCCTGACACCCGTACTAATCAAGAATCTAAGAATTTTTGCCACATCCATTGACACGGAATAGCTTTGGCAACTAACTGCAGACTCTCTACATCCTTTGGGATGGCATCAAGCTTCTTATTTGTTGTTGGAGACGCACTCAGCCAAGCAAATGAAAACTCATCCATCACATTCCTAGTCAGCACTTTGTTCATGGTGTCAGCAGAAGGTCTATTCTCGTCGCCACATTATTTATGTGGCTGGTCCAAATCTCGTTGATAATGACCCTTGAGGATGTTGATGATGAAGGTGGGGTGGTGGGGAGTTGGGGTGGACTGGTGGGGGGGGACTTTGCGATAGTAATGTCATGGAATGTCAGTGATTGGTGGTTAGATACTCTTGTTGAATTTAATCATTGCCTGAAACTCCTATGGTATTAATTGACTTGATTCATTGATTGATTCTCTCCTGTCACATGTGCTTGGTGCAGTGAGATTCTTTGTTTGCATGCACTGCAAGTATGAAAGAGTTACAAAAAGTCACAAAAATATTCAACATGGTCCCTCTTTGTTCTTGCCCCCCCCCCCCCCCTTGTTGTTGACGACTTGTCCTCTACCGACCACCTGGACTGACACGGGTCCGTGTTGGCCAACTGCCAGATCTCACATGGTCGACGGCTCACCGATGTCCCTTTCCCTCACCGATGCTCCTGTCCCTCACCGTCTTCCCGCTCCCTCACCGATGCCCTCTCACTCACCGACGTCCCTCTCCCTCACCAACGTCCCTCTCACTCACCGATTGCCCTCTCCCTCACCGACTGCCCTCTCACTCACCCACTTCCCTCTCACTCACCCACTTCCCTCTCACTCACCGATGGCCCTCTCACTCACCCACTCCCCTCTCCCTCACTAACGTCCCTCTCACTCACCCACTTCCCTCTCCCTCACCCACTTCCCTCTCCCTCACCAATGTCCCTCTCACTCACCCACTTCCCTCTCACTCACCCACTTCCCTCTTCCTCACCAACGTCCCTCTCACTCACCCACTTCCCTCTCCCTCACCCACTTCCCTCTCCCTCACCGACGTCCCTCTCCCTCACCGACGCCCCTCTCCCTTACCACTCTCCTCTCCCTCTACCTCACCGATGGCCCTGCTCACTCGCCGATGTGACTCCTCTCCTCGCACTGCCGACGACCAAGCCCGGTCCTGGTCAACTGCCCACTGGAAGCCGGGCCTGGTCCAGCACGCCTGCACAGTGCTCACTGGGAGCTTACCACTTATCCTTATGCGAATATTGTCTACAGTTTACTGCATCCAGGCACGAGCTGCCTGATGTTGTTGAGCTGAGAATGGAATTGAACATTGTACAATCCCCAATGGTGGTGATTTTCATTTGTGCCTCACCAATGGTGCTATATTTGTCACATATGCAACTGCACAGTGAAATGCCATTTGCATATATAGCACATGTTGGTGCCGCCATTTTTGGCGCCATTATTCAAAGTCCGGTCAGCACATGCACTCGATCTACTGGAGTAGTTCCCGTGAACCGACGTCCCTCTCCTCTCCTCTCCTCGCCCGACTATCTTTGCGTCCCGGAGGCACCTCCTGCAGCCGACCTTGAAGGCACAGCTGCAAACATTGCACGTCTGAACATGTGATGGCAGAAATGTCACTGATAAAATAGCTGGAGATGTTTGAGCCACTCCAGACTTGTCAGTAAAGTTTAAAAAAACATGAAACTACAGAGTTGGTGGCAGCTTATATCCAAAATTGGCAAAAGGACTGATAACAATTCTCAGCTGGCAGATAGCTGGAGAATAACTCTGGTTACGGTTCCTCTGATCCAACAAATTCCCATTCATTCAGGGAGCATTGGACAAATTGGGCCAAAGTTAGCTGGCTCTGAGCAATAATGTTGATAGCAGTTTGAGTAGCAGTATGTTTAGGAGGGAGGAAGTTTTATTGTGATTATATAGGACCCTGGTGAGACAACACTTGGAGTACTGCGCACAGCTTTAAGGGCCTGTCCCACTTAGGCAATCTTTTTGGCGACTGCCGGCGACTGTCAAAGTCGTAGCAGATCACCGAACTTTTCTTTTACCCGACGACAATGACCACGACAATGCCGAGTCAGGTTGAGATTACAGCGTCTTCTGAAACATCGCGAAAATTCCCACGCTGTCAATGCTTCTCCGGCGTCCTGGTTTTCGCTGAAATCACTGACAAGTCGGTAAGTACTTGAGAGTTTTGAACTATAACACCTTGTATGGGTTACTTAAAAACCAAGCTTCACTGTAACAAGGAATAAACAGGATTTACTTCCAGTTTACTAATAGCTGTATTAAAAAATTTTATTTTTTTTAAGTGGTTCAGTGGATTTTTGTGAAAAGTGTGTGGGCATTCTTTGAAAATGTAAGGGAGATGTATATCTGGTTTTTGGGTTGCATATCTGGGTTGGGTGCCCACTTTAAATGTAATGGCTGGGGCCAAAATCATCGCGAAAATTCCCACGCTTCCCTGACCGTCAAACTATCGCCTCCAATCTACCTGTCAAATGTCCTGATGGTAAATTAATTGGTTAAACACAAGCATTTTATGGTATTTTGAAATGACTTTACTTATTTTAATATTATGTGCTTCTAAATGCATCTTAAGAGAACCTATCAAACCTGGGGACAGCATGCGACAGCGCCCGCAATAAGCAACGATGCCTGGCAACAAGCCAGCTGTCGCCGAGAGATTTCAAACCGTTTGATTTCTCGGCGGCGTGCTGAGATCCACTACGATCCACTATGATCTTTGGAAGACTCCTTACGATCATGCCCGCGACACCCCAGCGAACTGTCGGCGACAGCCAGTCACCTTAAAATCGCCTAAGTGGGACAGGCCCTTTAGTCTTTTCACTTAAGTTTAGTTTGGTTTAGTTTAGTTTAGAGATACAGCACGGAAACAAGCCCTTCGGCTCACTGAGTCCTCGCCAATGAGCGATCCCCGTACACTGGCACAATCCTACACATTAGGAACGATTTACAATCTTTACCGGAGCCACTTAACCTAGAAACCTGCAGGTCTTTGGAGTGTGGTAGGAAACCAGAGCACCCGGGGAAAACTCACGCAGGTCATGGGGAGAACATACAAACTCCATACAGACAGCCCCTGCAAAGTTACAAAATTCCTTCTAATCGTCCCATGTAATTTTTGACTCATGTTGAATACATCTAGAAGTTCATTATCCTATGATGTCGATGGCTGAATAGATGCAAATCTGAAGACTCTTGCTGCGCCCATGATTTCAGGTTACATCTTATTTTTACTGCTCCATGCGAAAAGATAGTCAGATTACTGGGTCGATGTGCATGCGTTTGCACATTCATTAAGATAAGGCAGGGACTGTCTGTGGGACATTGTTAAGGGGCTAGTCCTTGTTGTGCCAATACACCATTGGTAATCTCTGCCTGAGGTCACCTTATGCCCAGTGGGACCATTTTTACATTTACCAAGCCAATTTACCTACATACCTATTCATCTTTGGAGTGTGGGGGGAAACCGAAGATAGACAATAGACAATAGACAATAGACAATAGGTGCAGGAGTAGGCCATTCAGCCCTTCGAGCCAGCACCGCCATTCAATGCGATCATGGCTGATCACGGAGAAAACCCACGCAGGTCACGGGGAGAACGTACAAACTCCGTACAGACAGCACCCGTAATCGGGATCGAACCCGGGTCTCCAACGCTGCAAGAACTGTAAGGCTACAACTCTACCGCTGCGCCACTGTGCTGCCCAAGTTACAAAAGTAACTTGAATCCAGCAGTGAATTGTCATTGAGCAAGCAAAAGGATTGAGGACATGTTTGAACTAGAATGAATGGGGTTTGAAGTGGTTAATGTTAATGGCAAGACCAGAGGAGAATAAGTTGAAAGCTGAGGGTTCAGATTAGCACCAGGCTTAGTTGAAACTGTGTAGGAAGTTAAAGTTGGAACGGTTAGAATGGAGCTGGGAGAAGAAAGTAAAGAAGAAAAGCAAGTGAGTCACCATAAAGACAATGCACGTGCACAGAATTGATAAGTTGGTAAGAATTGAAAAATCTACATTTTGCATTGTGGATGTCAATAGTCAATAGTCAATAGTCAATAGTCGTTTATTTGTTACATACACATAAATGTGTAGTAAAATGAAACATTACCCGCAGTTGAACAATAAGACCAATAAGATTAATCAATAAAAATGCAATAACACATACAATCACAACTAACACCAAACAAAAAGAAACATCCATCACAGTGAGTCTCCTCCAGTCCCTCCTCACTGTGATGGAAGGCCAGAATGTCTTTTTCTCTTCCCTGCCATCTTGTCCCGCGGTCAGGCTGTTGGAGTTGCCACGTCGGGGCGGTCGGGGCTCCCGATATTGAAGCCCCCACTGGGCGGTGAAAAATCCCGCGGCCTATTCCAGGCCGCGCCGGATGGTGAAAGGTCCGTGGCGGGCCGACCCAAGCCCCGCGATTCGGGGCGGGCGAACACGCTGCCTCTGCCGCTGCCGGAGCTCCCGATGTCGGCCCCCATCCAGGGGCCTGCAGGCTTCCGACGTCCACGCGGCCCGCGCCGGAGCCTCCGGAGACGAATCGCAGCCGTTCCCGCAGCATCCGCAGGCAGCCAGCGCCGCAGGTGGTGAGTCCGGGCCGCGGGCTCTGCGAACCAGAGCCCCAGGTGGTCCCAGGTGCATGGCCGGTGGTAGGCCGCAACGGGAACGGAGACACGGCACAGAAACAAAGGTCGCGTCTCCGTTCTGGAGAGAGAATGTTACAGTTCCCGTTCCCTCCCACCCCCCAAAAACATAACATACAACACTACATCATATTAACACTACAATTGAGACAAAAACAACAAAAAACACAAAAGACAGACGGACTGCAGGCAAGCCGCAGCTGGCAGAAGAGATCACACTGTGAACAGGATACTAAACCAAGGAAGTATATGGGCATCAAAGCCCCTGTCTTGTTAGAAGGAAGTGATAGAAATGTTAGAGGATAGAGCAGGGGGTGCTGATTTGAAGCAGGGAATAAGAGAGCTGGAAGCTGGAATTTAATTGAGTCCAGCTGAAGTTGGCATAGAAAGCTCCACGAGAATGCATCTGTTTTCCAAAAAAAACCCCAATAGATGTGCTATCACACTTTCTGTTGCAAGTGTTCATGTATGAAATCTATTCCAATGCTAACTTTCTCTTAAACACTGTATAGCTGCAAAGGAAATTGGGAATTACCTGACCCGCTAAGGCCCAGCTATAAGAGATGGGTTTGATTCAGGTTAGTTGCATGTCCTAATGAGACAGCTGGGTTCAGGTCAGGCCATGTCATGCCTTGCAAGCTCAGGATGACTTGCTTATTATAACTACAGGTGTTCTCGATCAATATTTCAAACAGATCAATAACATATTTGAGATTGTTATTTCTCCGGCAATCGTCAAGGTGGTCTGGGAACAGATAAAATTATAATTGTTTGAGTTTGGCTCAGATTCAGATTGGGTTCAGCTCTGGTTTTAATTTCTACTTGAACAGACCACTGATCAGAGCCGTGTGCATGAGACTCAGGCATGGCCACAAACCCTCTCCATAGAGAGGGTTGGACACCTGTTCAATTTCCTTTGGGCAATTAACCAAATTAGAGTTACTGTTGTAGAACACGCTTTCTAGCCCATAGAAATGTGATGGACAGACAGACATGGTGGACAATCAGGACCTTTTTCCCAGGATGAAAATATCAAGTTCTAGGGGGAACACCTTTAAAGTGAGAGGGGCAAAGTTTAAAGGAGACTAGACCAAGTGGACCCATTAGGCCCAAACCTGCATTGGTGCAGCACCCTTTCCTCCCCCACTCCCCCCCTTCCCCCTCCCCCCTCCCCCTCCCCCTCCCCCCTCCCCCTCCCCCTCCCCCTCCCCCTCCCCCTCCCCCTCCCCCTCCCCCTCCCCCTCCCCCTCCCCCTCCCCCTCCCCCTCCCCCTCCCCCTCCCCCTCCCCCTCCCCCTCCCCCTCCCCCTCCCCCTCCCCCTCCCCCCCCCTCCCCCTCCCCCTCCCCCTCCCCCTCTCCCTCCCCCTCCCCCTCCCCCTCCCCATCCCCTCCCCCTCCCCCTCCCCCTCCCCCTCCCCCTCCCCCTCCCCCTCCCCCTCCCCCTCCCCCTCCCCCTCCCCCTCCCCCTCCCCCTCCCCCTCCCCCTCCCCCTCCCCCTCCACCTCCCCCTCCCCCTCCCCCTCCCCCCACCCTCCTCCCCTCCCCCTCACCCTCCCTCCCCCTCCCCCCTCCCCTCCCTCCACTTTCCCCTCCCCCACCCCCTACCCACACACCCCACCCCTCCCCCTCCCCATTCCCCTCCCCCTTTCCCCTCTCCCCACTCCCTCCCCCTCAACCCCCCTCCCTCCCTTCTCCCTCCCTAGGAGATAGATTTAAAATTTGAATAACTTTAAAAATATACCACCGATTTCAATGCAACTTCTTCTATTAGCACGAAAGGGACAATGGTGAGTAAGGTGGGCCTAAAATCCTCGCGCTATCATGTACCGTTTTGGCAGTAGTTCAGGAACAAACAAACAAACGAGAGTTTTAGTATATAGATGTACAGGGCAAGTTTTTTTACATAAAGGGTGGTGGGTTGGTGGAATATACTGCCAGGGGTGTTCGTGGAGGCAAATATGATAGTGGCATTTAAGAGGCTTTAAGATAGGCACATGGATAGGTGGAGAATAGAGGGATAAGGATCATATGCAGGCAAATAAGAGTTTGTCTTATCATCATGTATAGCACAGATATTGTGGGCCGAAGGACTTTTCCTGTGCTGTACTCTTCTGTGTTCTTAGTTTAGTTCAGCGATACAGTGCGGAAACAGGCCCTTCGGATCACTGAGTCCGCACCGACCAGCGATCCCCACACATTAACACTCCCACACGCACACACACGGGCCAATTTTTACATTTATACCAAGCCAATTAACCTACAAACCTGTACGTCTTTGGGGGTGTGGCAGGAAACTGAAGTTCTCCGAAAAAAACCCACGCAGGTCATGGGGAGAACGTATAAACTCAGTACAGACAGAACCCGTAGCGAGGATCGAACGCGGGTCTCTGGCACTGTAAAAACTGTAAGGCAGCAACCCTACTGACAGACAGACATTTCCATTTCTATGCCGCCCATTTCTGCATTTCTATGAAATAAAATATTCCTGCAGAAATATTGACCCATATTTTCTTCCGTTTACCATTTCGAGACTTTGGTATCTTTGCTTTCCATCCATTTTACTCCAGGGTAAAACAACAGAAATATTTGAGTAAAGCTTTAATAAAAGTGATGTAAATGCAGCCACTAAACAGCATTTTTAAACTTTTTAAAAAAAAATAGGGTTGGGAGGAGAATGCTGTTATCATTAGTCAAATTGTTCAAATCAATGTTAGGATAAAATGTGTAGGAAAATAACTGCAGATGCTGGTACAAATCGAAGGTATCACAAAATGCTGGAGTGACCTGCTGAGTTTCTCCAGCATTTTGTGATACCTTAGGATAAATTGATGCTGCAATGTTAGGAAATGTAAAGGACAGTAGATGCCTAATTTCTTTATCTTACGTGAAGAAAACCTGACAATAAATGTCCTTTGGGGATTTTTATTAAATTGGATTTTTGATGGTTGATGAACATTGAACATTTGAAGAGTAAACATTTAAGGGAGTATTTTTATATGCTTTTTCTCGTGGCTTTTTGACTTGATAGAATCAATTGCATCTATTTACCATCTTTTACAATCTCAGCATATCCCAAAATACTTTTATGGTCAACTAAGTACTTTTGCAAACATAACCGGTCACTTTCTGGACACAAGGTTCCCATGAACAGCAATGAAATAATGGCCTAGCAACTTGTCTTTGGGACTTTGATTGCGAGGTAAATGTTGGCCAGTACAGTGGGAAAAAACGTATGAAATAGTGATGAAGTTAGAGTCACAGGGAATACTGCACATACATAGTAGGCCCTATGGCCAATCAATACCAATCTGTGCTCATCTCATTAATCAGTGCTTGGTCCTTTAGGGTGGCACAGTGCCACAGCAGTAAAGATACTGCCTGGCAGCACCAGAGACCCGGTGTTGACAATTAGTCCAGACAATCAAAATGTTGCAAAATCCTTGTCTACCTATTCTTAAACATTTCTCTACTTATACAGTATATTGCTTGTAACTGAAAAGCTACGCTGGGTGGCACATTAGTGAAGATGGTAGAACAGTTAATAAAAAACAAGAAACTGCTGATGCTGGTTTATACCAAAGATAGACCCAAAGTGCTGGTGTTACTCAATGGGTGAGGCAGCATCTCTGGAGAAAAAGACTGAAGAAGGGACCCGACTCGAAACGTCACCCAGCCTTTTTCTCCAAAAATGCCACCTGACCCACTGAGTTACTCCGGCATTTTGTGTCTATCTTTGCTAGAACTGCTGCCTCATAGCGCCAGAGGCCCAGGTTCAATCAAGACCTTGGGTGGTCTATGCGGAATTTGCACATTCTCCCTGTGACCATGTGGGTTTCCTCCAGGTGCTCCAATTGTCTCCCACATCCCAAAGGCGTGTTGGTTTGTAGGTTAATTGGCCTCTGTAAAACTGCCCCTAGTGTGGTGAGAGTGGATAAGAAAGGGGGATAACATAAAAACTAGTGTGAATGGGTGATCATTGGTCAGCATGGACTCAGTGGACTGAAGGGCCTGTTTCCATGCTGTATCACTAAACTAAACTAAACTTTGATTCTACGTTGATTCATTCAAATTTTATCTTGCTTGTTAACACCAAGCACTCAGAAGCCAAACAATTGGACCTAATTTGGTTTGTTTTTTCAATTCATTAACTGTCATTTAGGCTGGTTTATATGTGACTTGATCGACTGCATCATACAGGTATGGTGGAAGAAAAATTCTTGTCAACTTTTCGATCAATCCATTGCCATTCCAGTAATATTTAGACAAGTTGTCTCAGAATGTATCAACGCAGCAGTATTTTCAAACTAAATATTCTTTCGTTCACTGATGTCTGTGTATTCACCACTCACGGCACATGATTACCCGTTCAAATCTCATTCATCTTGTTCCTGAATTTTTAAATCCCTTTTCAGTGAAGTACTTTCCCATTTGGGGGGAATTTATTGTGGACAGAATTCAATCTTTATGAGTTAGGAGGTAGAATAGGCCATCCATTCATAAGAAGGATGAATGGTCATCGGAGAATCTTAACACAGCCTTTGCAAATCAACTGCAAGTTCACAAGGTCATAAGTGATTGGAGTAGAATTAGGCCATTTGGCAGATCAAGTCTACTCTGCCATTCAATCGTGGCTGATCCATCTCTTCCTCCTAACCCCATTCTCCTGCCTTCTCCCCATAACCCCTGACACCCGTACTAATCAAGAATCGATCCATCCTTAAAAATATTCATTGACTTGGCCTCCACAGCCTTCTGTGGAAAAGAATTCCGCAGTTGTAGAACTTCCAGAAGTTGTAGCTACCACCTGAGTTTAATTTTTGTTCTTTTCCGAGAATGTACTGAGGATTAGCAATGCCTGTTGTACTTCTGGACAGAAAATTGAAAATCTACCCTTCGCATCTTTTCTCAAAGCGTTCGCAGTATGGTGCCCATTTCCCTTACTAGTCGAATGGTCAAAATACATCCCAAGTGTGCTTACTTATGTTTCTAGTTAATCCCTTGAAAAGGAGAGGGCTTTCCATTTTGAGTGCCAACTGCAGGAAAGTATTCTTTATATACTGAGTGTAATACTTCTTTGGAAATGAATGGAATCACTGTTCTTTTTCCAGGTCTCACCACGTGGGTTTCTGGTATTTTGATTGGTTAACATCTGTCAGAAAATTTGGGATTTCCCTGCTTTTCAATGCTTGCTTGGGAGTCTCAACATTCCTGACATTTATGCAGGATAAATCCCAGCCACTAAATCCAAAATCACAATTTTCTTCTGAATCAAGTGCATGCACTGTTCTCTCTCCAGGAGTGTTTGATACTTCTCTGTTGTTTCTAACTAAATGTTGTAACTAAAGACTGGCTGACAAAAATACACACCTGTAGGAACGAACTGTCCTTGTGCTAAAGGGTACTTTCATGTATTAGTGAAATATAGCAGTAATTTTTTTACATAGGTTCCACAATGCATCAAAAATGAAAGGTGCCTTAATTTGAAATTGTCAAGATTAAGTTCTGCAGTGAAACTTGCAGACAGTCAGTCTAACCTATTCATCCTGAAACAGCATACAGATCATTCCAGGCAACATTTAAGAGGATATACATTTTAAAGTCAATGTTCCAAAAATATATTGTATGAATTTATGCAATGAGTAATCAAACAAAATTAGGCTAATGATTAAAATATTTAAACGTTTCTCAAAATGTACAGCTTAGGTAAAGATCATTGGAAAGTTTTAATAATGCAAACAAATAAATATGTTGAAATAAAGAACTGCAGATGCTGGTTAATACACAAAGTCAAGTCAAGTCAAGTTTATTTGTCACATACACATAAATGTGCAGTGAAATGAAAGATTATCCACAGTTCAACAACAAGAGCAATAAAAATAAGCAATAACACACACAATCAAACAAAAAGAAACATCCATCACAGTGAGTCTCCTCCAGTCACCTCCTCACTGTGTTGGAAGGCCAGAATGTCTTTTCTCTTCCTCCCGCGGTCAGGCTGTTGGAGTTGCCACGTTCCAGGCCGTGCCGGACGGTAAAACGTCCGCAGTGGGCCGACCCAAGCCCCGCGATCCGGGGCGGGTGAAGACGCTGCCACTGCCGCTGCACGGGGCTCCCGACATTGAAGCCCCCGCCGGGCTGAGAAAATCCCGCGGCCTGTTTCAGGCCGTGCTGGACGGTGAAAAGTTCGCGACGGGCCGACCCAAGCCCCGCGTTCCGGGGTGGGCGAAGACGCTGCCACTGCCGGAGCTCCCGATGTCGGCCCCCACCCAGGGGGCTGCGAGCTTCCGACATCCACGCGGCCGGAGCCTCCACAGGCGAGTCCCAGGTGGAGGCCGCCAGCTCCAGGTGTTTGGCCGGTGGTAGGCCGCAGCGGGAACGGAGACACGACCCAGAAACAAAAGGTCGGTCTCCGTTCGGAAGAGACAGTTTTACATTTACAGTTCCCCCCCCAAAAGGACACAAAGTGCCGGAGTAACTCAGCAGGTCAGGCACCATCCCTGGAAATCCTGCACAGATGACATTTCAGGTGGAGACCCTTGTTCAGACTGAACTAAATCAGTCTCAATCAATTTAAATATTTTCATTTGATACTTTGGAGCATTTGCTCAATTTGTTGTTGGCATAGCACAAGGCAGAATGATACTTGTTGAAGCATTTTCTTAACTTTAGACTTTAGCATGGAAACAGGCCCCTCAGCCCACCGAGTCCACGCTGACCGTCGATTTATCCTACACACGAGGAACAATTTACAAATTATTTTACCGATAACAATTAAACAAGCTAATTAAACTACAAACGTGAACATCTTTGGAGCGTTGGAGGAAACCAGAGGACCCGGAGAAATCCCAAGCAGTGAATGATTTCTTGGACAAATGGACTTTCTCAAATGATTGAGCATATCCACACCAACACAAAATCCAAGAGTCACTTTCCAGAAGACAATTTCAATAAACTGAATAAAACAATTTTTCCTATGCTCCTTTGCATAAAGTAATCTTGAAGCTACGAATGAATTATTTTCACAAAAATAACATATTAGAACACATTCCTAATTAGAACATATAAATATAATTTTTTTAATTTTAATTGGTTTCTTGATATGTTCCTTAGGCCATTTTACCTTGAATGTCCTAATCTCAATTTCCTTGTACATTTCTAACAATAGTTCTCTTGGCAGGACAATGCTCAATGTGCCCTTTTGCAGAATTTCTCTAAATCCTCTTAGTTCTTTTTACTTTTTACTTCAAAAGATTTAGTCTGCAAATTTGTCATATTTAGACAGCAATGCATAAGGCATAACTATTGCTTCATTTTTTAAATTCCCACTCTTGTTTTCAAATCGTTCGATAGTCTGAACCCTCCCTTTTGTAATTGTGTATTCTACAAGCTTTTGATAAATTTGTGTTGCTTTAGTCCCATCCTTGAATTTAATTGCTGCACCATTGGTATAGTTCCTCCAACTAACAATGCCTCAGCGATCGAATCTCCTCTCGAAATCTCCTCTTTTTGCTATTTCTCTTTGAAGGTGCTTCTTAAAAAGTTTCTCTCTGCCTATGAATTTGAGGATCTTTCCGGAAAACCACCTTAACGTGGGTAAGCATCATTTTCTTTTCTGTAAAATATCTTGAGACTTTTTTCACAGAAGAGGTGCCAGATAAATCCAAGTAATCATACAATATTTGTGATGGGGTAGTGCAAGCTAACCTAGAAAGCTCATTTCTAGTTTGTTATATTTCTGGTGGATGATGAAAATATTCCCTAGTTGAAAGCAACTTCCCTTCTTAAAATATAAAAATGATTTTAGTATAAGAGAATTTGACATTAATGAAACTATACTTGACCCTGCTTTGCAAGACATCCCTGAATTCAGCTCTCTGCCCTTCCATCTATTATCATATATCATATATATACAGCCGGAAACAGGCTTCGTCATATTTTTTGAAAGTGCAGTGTGTCATCCATTAAAATCAAAAATTCTTTGAAGACCTTGTCAAACAGGTCATGATTCTTTAAAACGTTGACCATTTATTTGTTGATCTTAGGACTGTTTTATGCATACATCTGATGTATAGAACAAGAGAGTGTATCCATTTTATTTTGAAGATGGTTGAAGCTCAGAGACTATGTCTCTCATTTTCTGTTTTGAATACCAGATAATAAAATGCTTCTTGCGACACAATGATTAAGGTACCATTGGAGCTGAAGGTGGACTGTGATGAAGGATGGTGAGAGGACCTACAGCGAAGTGTTGTTGTCGTCTTGGGACATTGGACAGGGTTGAATAATGGAGAAGCATAAATAATCTGACTGCTTTTGTTAAATCTAAAAGCAGTCAGAATATTTATGCTTCTCCATTATCCAACTCTGTCCAGTGTCCCAAGACGACAACAAATATTAGGGTCTCAATAGATGTTCCAATTGTGTTGTTTGGTGTTATATCATAAACAGATGTAAATTGTTGAAGTTTTGAATATAAAGTGTTTCAAACTTTGAGACAACATACGGTTTCACTCAGTAATGCAACATTTTAATAAGTTATAATTTTAGATTTATTTTTAATTTTACAGATAGAGCATGGAAACGGGCTTTTTGGCCCCCCGAGTCCATGCCGACCATCGATTACTCTTTCACATTAATTTTGTGTTATCCCACTTTCTCATCCACTCCCTGCATAGTAGGAGCAATTTACAGAGGCCAATTAATCAACAAACCCGCAATTCTTTGGGATATGGGAGGAAACGGGAGCACACGGAGAAAACCCACGTGGTCACAGGGATAATGTGTAAACTCCATGCAAATAGCACTCGAGGTTAGGATCGAACCCAGGTCTCTGGCACTATGAGTCAGCAGCTCTCCCACTGTGCCTCCCTACCTTGATAGCAGACACTTTTTAAACATTAAATAATTTTCCCCGATTACTTTTCCTTAACATCATTTTTACATGAAGGGTTTTAATCTCAAAACAACTTATGCTTCTTTAAAAATGGGTTTCACTATTTATTCTGCTGGATCAGTCTACTCTTGCTTGATTTCTGGGCATCAACAATCTGTTCACAATATTGCAAAGGTAGAAACATAAGAATCGTAATGTTTGTAGCTTTGTCATATATCAGCAAAGATGCTGGGCAGGACTTCCCTGTTTGCAAATGTAAATCAAGACATTTACAGGAGGAATAAAAAAATTTGTCCCCCTATGTTTCACATCTGCCTCTTTGTTCTTTGAAAGTGTTTTTGCATGGTGCAATGGAAGAGGTCAAAGGTGATCAAATGGTAAATTAAGTTCACACAAACATTTAGTTGATCATTCGAAATTGCAGCTCGAATCCTTACTCAGTTTATGGCATATTACCCAGTCTGTGCAGGCTCACACAATGATCTTACAAAGTCCTATTTTTCTAAGACTCCACACTCTCCTCATAGTTCATTTTTTCCCTCAATCCCACCTTAAACTATTCTCCATTGATCTGTTCTGTCCTGCTTTCATGCCTTCAATCTGGACTGTGTCAGATATAGTACCATATTGCAGTACACTATTTAATTCCAACAGTAGCTCGGATTATATTAAAACAGATCCACAATGGGATCTCGCTTCTTAAAGGCCATTTAGACATAAAATCATATGCAATCATTTCAGAGAATGTCTCAAGAATGTCTTAATAACATCTCAAGAATCAATCAAGAATTGATTTCAAGAACTTCACGAATCCCCTGTTCGTGAAAAAGCAGAAAATTGAACGGTCCCAACCTCAAATGACACCCATCCATGTCCTCCAGAGATGGTGCCTGAATCTCCCCCTCCCCCTCCCACCCTAGTTACACCAGTACTTTAAGTCTTAAATTTTAAAATCATAATAATGCTAACAAAATTGGTATTTTATAATAATGGTTCTGATAAATACTGACATAAGATAATCTGCTCCAGCATCCTCAAGCAAGGCTTTACAAAGATTGCAATAGAATGCAGCAATCGAGTCAAAGTTCATCGGCACTCTCTTCCAGTGCCTGCTGGACTGCCCATACATCCCTTATTGTTCAGCTATGGAAAGTGATGTCTCCTACCATGGCCCACTGTCGACATTTGATGTGATGTATAAGGAATTCTTCAGATAAACACTGCACAGAGAGAAAACGTTATCAGCTTTGAGAAGACATAGCCCAAAGGAAATACTGTGCAGACAGTCTTTCTTAAATTGCACTGCATATTTACGTAGCAGAATGGATTGGAAACTCAGTTTCAATCATTATGATTTATGAGCTCAATGATTTGTTAGATGTTATACATGAACCAGAAGATGTGCTGTCTGACGAGAATTGCTTAATTTAATATCCTGCTTGACTTGCCTTCTACTTCCCATCTCACCTTCATTCAAACAGCATGTTGATTTTACAGGCTGGTCAGATTTAAGGTTTTATTTGTCTTGAACAAATAGGATTATCCAGTTCCGATCTATGGTTGTTATCAAATGCCTCGTCAGAACAATCTCCTAATCATATTGTGAAAATTTACAATCAAATACTCAAGGAAACAAAAGTTGAGTTGCTGCCTTACAGCGCCAGAGACCCAAGTTCGATCCTGACTACGGGTGCTGTCTGCACAGAGTTTCTACGTTCTCCTTGGGTTTTCTCTGGGTGCTCCAGTTTCCTTCCACATTCAAAAAACAAGTGCAGGTTTACAGGTTAATTTGCTTCTGAAAATTGTCCCCTGTGTGTAGGATTGAACGAGTGTATGGGTGATTGATGGTTGGCATGGACTCGGTGGGCCAAAGGGCCTGTTTCCATGCTGTATCCCTAAACTAAACTAAACTAAACTAAACTAAACTAAACTAAACTAAACTAAACTAAACTAAACTAAACTAAACTAAACTAAACTAAACTAAACTAAACTAAACTAAACTAAACCAAACTAAACTACGGGATAGCCTTCGTTGCCCTCGCGCATCGATGAGCCTTGGGCGCCCAACACCCTGTTGCCGGCTTGTGGTTTGTCCCTCCTCGGACCACTGTCGGTTGTTACTCACCACTGCTGATCGGGAGCACCCCACAAGCCTTGCCGTTTCAGAGATGCTCTGACCCAGTCGTCTGGCCATAACAATTTGGCCCTTGTCAAAGTCAATCAGGTCTTTACTCCTGCCCATTTCTCCTGCATCCAACACATCGACTTCAAGAACTGACCGTTCACTTGCTGTCTAATATATCCTATCCCCTGACAGGTGCCATTGTAACAAGATAATCAATGTATTCACTTTACCTATCAGTGGTCATAACGTTTTGGCTGATTGGTGTATATCCACAGATCTGGGCTCTCCACCTAAGGAAGGATATATTGGTGAATAAAGGAGTGCAGTGAAGGTTTACTGGATTGATTACTGGAATGTTATGTAGGCAGGGGAGACCTGATTAAAGTATGCAAAATTATGATAGGCATAGACAGACAGAAACTTTTTACCAGGCTGGAAATGTCCAACACTTGATGTCCAACATGAGAGGAATAGATCGGGTAGATGCACAGAGTCTCTTACCCAGAGTAAGTGAATGGAGGACCAGGGGACATACTGCACATTAATGGGAACAAGATGGGACTAATGGCAGTTTTAACTAGTAACTATAAAAATATATATTCTGTTGGACAGCATTTCAGTACATATCTAAATGCATGCACAAGTGTATATTCTTATTCCATGGCTCAGTTGATTAGAAAATGGTAGTCTGTGGGTGATTTAAAGTGTTATGTGTATTTTTTTCTTTGATGACTGTTTCTTTGTTATCACTTCTTATATGCATCAAAAGTGAGAACATCAACCGTCCATATGATTGAACCACCAACAGTATCGTAGGGAGAGAAACATTGCCGTGGTGGACAGCTCAACCAATCTGGACACTTCACTCTAAACAAGGAGAGGAAAGACAGCCCAGCAAACCAACAAGCAACATCAACATAGATGACAGGCACGAAACGCTGGGGTAACTCAGCGGGTCAGACAGCGTCTCTGGAGAAAAGGAATAGGTGACGTACAAGCTTTGTGTGAAAACGTTATCTCTCAGATTCCTATTAAACCTTTTCGCCTTCACCATAAACCTTTGTCCTCTGGTCCTCGATTTCCCTACTCTGTGCGTCTATCCGATCTATTCCTCTCATGATTTTATACACTTCTATAAGATCACCCCTCATCCTCCTGCGCTCCAAGGTATAGAGTCTCAGCCTACTCAATCTGCACGGTGGCGCAGCGGGAGAGTTGCTGCCTTACAGCGAATGCAGCGGCGGAAACTCAGGTTCGAACCTGACTACGGGCGCCGTCTGTACGGAGTTTGTACATTCTCCCCGTGACCTGCGTGGGTTTTCTCCGAGATCTTCGGTTTCCTCCCACACTCCAAAGATGTACAGGTTTGTAGGTTAATTGGCCGGGCAAATGTAAAAATTGTCCCTAGTGTGTGTAGGATAGTGTTAATGTGCGGGGATCGTTGGGCGGCGCGGAACCGGTGGGCCGAAGGGCCTGTTTCCGTGCTGTATCTCTAAAATCTAGAATCTAAAAAAAAAAATCCCTATAGCTCAGACCCTCTAGTCCTGGCTACATAGTCCTGCTCCGCCCTGCTTGCCCACCAGCCTAGGCTCATTGTCCCATCTTGAGCACCTGGAGCTATGTGCCTCCATCATCACATTCTCACCCTTTATTTAAATACCTCAAAGTGAACAACTCAGGTTTATGACCATTCATCAAATCTTTGAGCACTTTTATTCATTTAATTTTTTAATTTCCAGATATTCAAAATGAATTTGCTGGCTCAAGCACTGAAGACAGTTTTGTTTATCTATCAATTTTAAAAAGATCAGAGAAAACGTTGGCCTAAAATGTCGCTGTCTTGCTTTTCAAAATTTTAATAGTAAAGTTTAATATTGAAGTTTTGTTTTATTAGGTTTTGTTTTGATAGATTTGAAAATATTAGCAAAGTTAGGATGTGGAACGACAAACCTGTGATAAACTCTTTCTGCAACAAGCTGCCAGGGGAAGTAGTTGAGGCTGGCACTATCCCAACATTTAAGAAACAGTTAGACAGGTACATGGATGGGACAGGTTTGGAGAGATATGGACCAAATGCGGGCAGGTGGGATTAGGGTAGCTGGGACATGCTGGCCGGTGTGGGCAAGTTGGGCCAAAGGGCCTGTTTCCATGCTGTATCACTCTATGACTCTATGATTCTATGAGCAGAAAACCTTAAGGCAATAAACTCCAAAGAGCTTGTGAAAGCGAGACCAGGCAGGATAACTTCAGAATAGCAAGGTCACTTTGAGCTGAGGCGTGGGTTTTTCTGCATGGGTTTTCTCGGAGAACTTCGGTTTCCTCCCACACTCTAAAGACGTACAGGTTTGTAGGTTAATTAGCTTGGTATAAGTGTAAATTGTCCCTAGTGTGTGTAGGATAGTGTTAATGTGTGGGGATCGCTAGTCAGTGCGGACTCGGTGGGCCGAGGGGCCTGTTTCCACGCTGTATCTCTAAAACTATAAAAAAAACTAAAGATGCTGTCTGACCTGTTGAGTTACTCCAGCTTTTTGTGTCTATCTACTGTTTAAACCAGCATCTGCAGTTCCTTCCTACACAGTCCATAAGTCGGGGCTTTTACCCCGGGGGGAACACGTAAATTCCTCTTTATTCCCTTTCCTTCCTGGAAGCATGGACCCATGCTGGGATTTTATCTCTTGACAGCCCTCTGATACATTGTCTGGTGATCCTTCATATAAACTGCGAATTGACACCTCATCCACTGGTCCACCTAATCCAACCCTGATATCCATCCTGGATGCACCTGTAGCGAGACCATTAAATCAAATCAGTAATGAAAGTAGAGCCAATATTGTTAGCCAAATATTGAGCGGAAAATTTGAACAACTGAAAATGTTGCAGAGATTGCCCCACCCAAAAGAATCAGAATTAACCCTCAGTTTTCTGAAAGCCCGTCTATGAGAATGCTAACAAAGACAACAAGCAATTTGAACAATAACTTTTAAAATGTTATTTTTAATTACGAGCACTTACTAGCCCTGTATAGGACTTGAGATGAATGCCAAAATGACAAAATAAACACATTGCCCTGTTCTTGTTATTGTTATCACCAATTAGTTTATTTATCTCACAACTATCAATCGCTGATATACTCCTTTAAAGCTGCCCCTTAAAGTCTGCTTCCCTGACTAAGATTTGCTAAGATAGACACAAGATGCTGGAGTAACTCAACAGGGACAGGCAGCATCTCTGGAGAGAAGGAAGAAGGGTCTCGACCCGAAACATCACCCATTCCTTCTCTCCAGAAATGCTGCCTGTCCCGCATATTGCAAAAGAAAATTCGTTAATGTCCTAGATAGACACAACATGCCACAGTAACTCAGCGGAACAGACAACATCTCTAGATAGAAGGAATGGGTGACGTTTCGGGTCGACACCTTTCTTCAGATCAAAGCGGGAAGATGCCATCAACACTACCCTAATCCCCAACCAGACCAAATAAGGGTCTCGACCCGAAACGTCACCCATTCCTTCTCTCCAGAGATGCTGCCTGTCCCGCTGAGTTACCCCAGCATTTTGTGCCTATCTTCGGTTTAAACCAGCATCTGCAGTTTGAGACCCTTCTTCAGACTGGGGAGAAGGAATGGGCATGTTTCGGGTCGAGACCCTTCTTCATACTGAGTCTGGCTTGAAGCTCCTTGCTAATCAACTATTTCCTTTTGGTAGTTCACCGCATTAATTTCAATTGATCAAAGTTAGCATTACAGTTAACTAAGGCAAGGAAGTGAAATATGCTAACACTAGACGTAGTTGAGGTGAATATCCCAACTATCTAAGAGGTAACGAGATAAGCATGTAAGGGAGTAAGGATTAGAAGGATATCCTAATAGGATTAGATAAAGAGCAGAGGCTTGTTTGAAGGATAAATGCCAACAAGGACGTAATTCAGTATGGCCTGGTTTATGACACAAATCTATATGTAATGATTACTTCAAATACATCACAAAATGCTGGAGTAACTCAGCGGGTCAGGCAGCATCTCAGGACAGAAGGAATGGGTGACGTTTCGGGTCGAGACCCTTCTTCAGACTGAAGAAGGGTCTCGACCCAAAACGTCACCCATTCCTTCTCTCCTGAGATGCTGCCTGACCCGCTGAGTTACTCCAACATTTTGTGATACCTTCGATTTGTACCAGCATCTGCAGTTATTTTCCTACTTCAAATACATCAGTTAATTGGTGAATGACCAGTATACTCAAAACGCCTGTTGACTGAACAACCATTAATATTCAGAGCTCTCAGGAGCTGGTTTGCACTTCAGAATTGTTTAATAATTGAAAAGAAAATATTGACATCTTAACGGTCATATATTCTGAGATTGTTAGTACGGGAGGGAAAGTGAAAACACTTCATCGGGATTACAATGTATCTTTGCAGTTCAACTGTCATGTAGCTGGCAAGCGGTGAATAAAAAGATCAAAGACACTGCCAAAGCTACAGACGTTTCTCTGGAAAGTCAGCCATCATCACAGCAGACGGTTCTTCTGCAGAGAAGACATGAGACAGCAGCGGCATTTGTTTTTTAAACGATAGCCCCCATGTGAGGGCCCCATGTCTATCCCTTGATTAAGAACTATCCAAGAGGCAACGAGATAAGCATGTGACCTGGGCAGAAGCAGGTTTGAAGAGAATTACCATTTCACCTCTGACAGTCTGATAGATATGTACCAAAGAGTCCAGCTTAGTACTTATGTTATCAATTAATACGCAATAATTTGTCAGTTTGCGTTGGAATTATGTGCCTGTTTCTTGATGCTCCGATGACATTTCATAATAACGAAATATTACTAAAGCATAATTCTGCCCCTGGCACTGCTTAAAGATGCAATAATTGAAGCTGCAGTAATTTTACATGAAAATTTACCAATTGGCATAAGTACAGATTTTGTTAAAGAAAACGTTGAGTAAAAAATAATGCTTAGCAGCAAGTAAAGATTAAAACATTCTACAAAATATAAATTGTATGTGTTTAGGGCCTCTTACTAACATGTTAGCATACTTAACATAAGTTGGTTTTTAACATTTCTCCCTTGATCATTAAATCATGGATAAGACATTTTCTTTTGTTAGAGGTATAGATTGAACTCAATGGCATTCTCAAATAGTACCTGCACAACATCAAATTGAACAGACTCTCAACGTGCTTTGGTATTAATACTACAATCCAATGATAGTAGCAATTAACACAAATTAAGTGAGCTTTTAAATGGTCCATCAACTAAATCACATTTAAATTTAAAGATCCCTGTGTACAGCAAGTTCGTAAAAATTAATTGTTTGAAGTTCAGGCACGTACTTATGTACTTTATGTAAATGAATTTTGATCTCATTGCTTGCTGAGCTACATATAAACTTACTTAACGTGTAAATGAAAGTGGAAGTTATTGGGATTATATGTTCAAAGATTTTCTTTAATATATCTTTTGGATTAAAAGTTGATCCCATATTTCAAACTGAAGTTTAGATTTAGATTTTTTTTTAGATTTAGAGATACAGCGCGGAAACAGGCCCTTCGGCCCACCGGGTCCGCGCCGCCCAGCGATCCCCGCACATTAACACTATCCTACACACACTAGGGGCAACTTTTACATATACCCAGTCAATTAACCTACATACCTGTACGTCTTTGGAGTGTGGGAGGAAACGGAAGATCTCGCAGAAAACCCACGCAGGTCACGGGGAGAACGTACAAACTCCGTACAGACGGCGCCCATAGTCAGGATCAAACCTGAGTCTCCGGCGCTGTATTCGCTGTAAGGCAGAAACTCTACCGCTGCGCCACCGTGCCGGGCTCCAGTTGTAATATTTAATTTAACCGTTAGTTGTAATTAACCAAAAGTTGTGATATATTAAAATTAAAAGGCCAACCACTTGGATGAAAGCAATGGCTAGGTCCAATACATTGAAGGGTATGCACACATTTAAATTATTCTGGCTCTGAACTGAAAATTTCCAATTGTGATTTTGCTGAATCAATTTTGTGAGATTCACTTGGTATTTAAGAGGTTCACCTGAAAGTGTATGTCCCAGTAACATAAGTTCTGACAAGTAAAACGCATCTTCTGTTAAACAGAATTTTGAATGGAGTGACAATGCAATTTAGTGTGATCTTTACTGACAAGCCATTAGGACATGATTCAAGGAAATGCAATGAAAGATTAGAACGGTTAAATTAAATATTATTAATGCCTATGGAAGTGCAAATCTTTATCGGACCCAATCATATATAGTGGGTCATTTCTCACTCTGTTTTTGCCTGCAGTTCTAACAACAGATTTTTGTACATGCACTTTCAAAGGCAGAAAGCTGGGATTTATTGGGTGACAGGTGGAACTACAGTATATCTATTACTACATTCTGTCACGAGACTCAGCATGGAGGCATATAACATTAATATTAGCAATTGTTTTTCAATAGGTAAATGTATAAAGATAACAAATCTCCAGTAGTTCTAAAATAAAGTAATGGTATAACAAAAGAAAACCTAAAACATTAAATCTGCAATTTGAGTTCATGAATTTTGTGTTAGGGTTGCTTCTTCCTTTATTGCTTTTTTTTCTCTCATTGTGGGATCATTATTTCAAATACTTTGGCCTGGCGGTATTCAGCACAGCTTCATGCAGTTGAGTCTGGAATGTGTGTCTTTGCAGGCTGCTCTGGCAAAGCTATGCATGTTATGCTTAGAACGTTACACTGCAATGCATGTAAAGCACAAACAGGGTCAAGCCAACACTTCCAGTGGGTAAGCATGTGCCAATGGAGTTACTTGCTTTGATGCACTTGTAGTTTGCCAATGACTCAAGCACCCACCCAGCCACCCACCCACCCGGGTGGCACGGTGGCGCATCGGTAGAGTTGCTGCCTTACAGCGAATGCAGCGCCAGAGACTCAGGTTCGATCCTGACTACGGGCGCCGTCTGTACGGAGTTTGTACGTTCTCCCCGTGACCTGCGTGGGTTTTCTCCGAGATCTTCGGTTTCCTCCCACACTCCAAAGACGTACAGGTATGTAGGTTAATTGGCTGGGCAAATGTTTTTTAAAAATTGTCCCTAGTGGGTGTAGGATAGTGTTGATGTGCGGGGATCGCTGGGCGGCGCGGACCCGGTGGGCCGAAGGGCCTGTTTCCGCGCTGTATCTCTAAATCTAAAAAAAAAATGCTGAAGGCTGCAGGTAAAAGGGATGTTGAAGTTAAATCAGCACTAAATCCAAAGTATGTACAAGCTCCAAAGACGTACAGGTTTGTAGGTTAATTGGCTTGGTTTATAAATGTAAAGAAATGTCCCCAGTGTGTGTAGGATAGTGTTAATGTGCGGGGATCGCTGGTTGGTGTGGACTCATGAGCCGAAGGGCCTGTTTCCGCGCTATATCTCTAAACTAAACTAAACTATGCTTAATTACTGCAGCTGTGTTTTTCTCTTGAGCTGTATTTGTGTCTGCAGCATCCTATGGAAGCCAATGTTTGAATGACAGTATATCAGAACAGATGCACACAGGAGTTTGTGTTTTGGAGTTATCCCAGAGAAGGTAGACACAGTTCTCTGCAAACTGGACTTTGGAAGCGAACTGAAATGCACATGTGCAGTGTGTTTGTTTGCTCTGAAACACTGGAGAACTTTTAGAACTGGAAAAGATACTAAAGCAGTGAACTGTTTTTTGAAATTGTGAGTTTGGCCTACCTGGATACATTTTGCTAGTAAAGGGTTTATTAAGGGAGTGGATTCAAAGTGGGGGGCATTGCTGAAGTTTCAGTGGTTTGATCTCAAACACTGCAATAACTATCATGGAGGTAAATCCCTGCATGAAAATATTTAAATCTTTTCAAGGATGTGTGACTCTGCGTGGCAACGATTGAATCCATGGGGTTACGATCCCAATATGTGCACTCTGGACAACCTGGGAAACTTTGTAAGTTTGGCTGAGAACTTCGTAAGTCGGGCATGGTAAATCTAAAAAGTGATAGTTTCGAGGGCAGAATGACGTGCTACTGGAAAGCAACTTGTAAATAAAGAAATAGGGAACTATGTCAAAACTGTCGGAAAAGTTGAAAAGGTACTTTGATGTGCATTTTATGGGGTAACTCCAAGGCAAACCTTTCCAAAAACAAGTTTGATGTTTACATCTCAGTTTCTCTGTCTGCTTAATTTAAAGCATTGTTGTACCTCATTAAATAGTCCAACCAACGGCGACCTCTCAAGTAATTCTCCCATGAGGAAGATATCTCCCAATCCTATTTACAGCCATGCTCCTGCTTTAACACTGACCTATCTCATTGCTGCCATTTGCTGATCCTTACCTCCCACCTTTCCAACCAACCTCACTCCAACCTAGACTTGACTTTGAGTGTGAGTGTGCGAAATACTTCCTCAAATTGTGCATCTTTGACCTGTTGCCTCATACAACTCGTGAGTAAATGAAGCAGCCCTTGGCTGCGTGTAAGTCCTAAACAGTGCTCAGGCATTAGCAGACAGGTGGCAAATAATATTCATGCTTCAGAAAGGCTCAACAATGACCACCTCCAACAGGACAGACTCAACCCATCCATAAGATAGACACAAAAAGCTGGAGTAACTCAGCGTGTCAGACAGCGTCTCTGCAGTTACCCCAGCTTTTTGTGCCTATCTTTGGTTTAAACCAGCATCTGCAGTTCCTTCCTACTCAGACCATCCATGTTTGATACTCAAGGGCATTGTCATCAGTGAGTCACCCATGATCAATATCCCGAGATTCATCATTGACCAGAAACCAATATGGACCAGGCCAAAAATACCCGTGCCGACAAGAAGATGTCAAACGCTGGATATCCTGCAGTGGATGATACACCTCCTGATAAAATATCTCCACAGCTGAATGCCACTCTCCCCATCCCCCAACCCTCACTGAATCTAAAGAAAATTCTCTCTCTCTCTCTGCAATCTCTCCCTAACAATCTCTCCTACTCCTGCTGTTCCTTTCCACCCCTCTCCCAGACCCTGCAGAATCAATATTGCAATGTGCTTTAAGGGCAGTACAATTTGTTGGCTGTTGTCTTTTGGATAAGACATTAAACTAGGGTCTTATCTGCTATCTCGGACTGATATAAAAAGATCCAATGACACTTTTAATGAAAAGCAGGGTATTTATAAATGGTGTCCTGACCAATATTTATCCCTTAAATACCATCACTAAAAATAAACTAACTGGCCATTATCACATTCCTATTTGTGGATATCAGCTGGATTTCCTGCTTGACAGCGGTTACTATGCATCCTTGTTTCAATTCGGTGGATCCAAAACTCTTTGGGACACCCTGAACTCATGAAGAAAAGTATTGTTCGGGCATTCAGCACAGGATTCTTACACCTGAACCTACAGGACCTGACATCAAATATCTTAATTTCAGCAATGCACTGTCACAACTGTATGACACATTTGATGCTATTGACCAAGAATAAATTTCTGACCATATGTTTTTGTGTCTTCAAAATGATAGTGGTTTAATTGCACAGCTAGTTACATTTTCCAAAGGAAAAATCAGGAGGAGCCAGTGCTGCCCTCGCAGCTGCGGCTTGCCTGCAGTCCGTTTGTCTTTTGTGTTTTTTGTTGTTTTTGTCTGAATTGTAGTTTAAATATGATGTAGTGTTTGTGGTTGTACGTTATGTGGGGGGAATGGGAACTGTAACATTGTCTCTCCCGAACGGAGACCCGACCTTTGTTTTCTGTGTCGTGTCTCCGTTCCCGCTGCGGCCTACCACCGGCCATGCACCTGGAGCTGGCGGGCTCCGGCTGGGACCACCCCGGGCTCTGGTTCGCAGAGACCGCGGCCCGGACTCACCACCTGCGGCGCTGGCTGCCTTCGGAGGCTGCGGGAGCGGCTGCGACTCGTCTCCGGCGTGGGCCGCCTGGACGTCGAAAGCCCGCAGGCCCCTGGGTGGGGGCCGACATCAGGAGCTCCGGCAGTGGCAGCGTCTTTGTCCGCTCCGAATCGCGGGGCTTGGGTCGGCCCGCCGCGGACCTGTCACCGTCCGGCGCAGCCTGAAATAGGCCACGGGATTTTCTCCGCCCGGCAGGGGCCTCAATGTCGGGAGCCCTGACCGCCCCGACGTGGCAACTCCAACAGCCTGAGCGCGGGAGAAGACGGCAGGGGAAGAGAAAAATACATTCTGGCCTTCCATCACAGTGAGCAGGTGACTGGAGGAGACTCACTGTGATGGATGTTTCTTTTGTTTGGTGTTGGTTTATGATTGTATGTGTTATTGCATTTTTATTGATTATTCTTATTGGCCTAATTGTTGAACTGCGGGTAATTTTTCATTTCACTGCACATTTATGTGTATGTGACAAATAAATGACTATTGACTATTGACTTTTTGAGGCTGCAAAAGAGCAGGCTGAGGATCTGTGAGAATGTTAGATAGTGCAATGCTGGCACACCACGAGACTCCACTATTCCATAGGATCGCCGTGTCGGAAAAGAGATTTTGGTGGCTTGCTCCTCACACTTCACAGAGCTTACCAACACCTTGAAGTCACTGCAATGTTCAGTATGACTGTGGTCATGTCACTTTGAGGCTGCCCAACTCACTATGATGTTTTAAACGGTTCCTGCTCCTTGTCAGCACAAAATGTGCTCAACACTGGAACTCTCTGGAGCTTCATTAGTGTGCTTACCAGAAAGCCCTCACTGATCAGGCTTAATGTATAGATTGTAGTGACTCCTGAGAGTTAGGCCACACTTTGGCCGAACGGTCGGCACTGAGACTGACTGGCCACTGCCCAGTCTATGGGGTTTCTCAGCAGGAGTTGTGGAGAGAGTAAACATTTGTGCTGGCAGCTTGTGGTGTTAATAAAGCCATCCCGACTGGACTAACCTGGCGTCCAGCCTGATTTCGGGCTGAACCGATCGCTCCCGCTACATTGGTGACCTCGACGCTCCAAACTTGTCATTTTGGAGCACAACATGCAAGACGGCAACCAGCTCCCCGCCGCTCTGGCCGACCAGGCCCAGCTGAACACGGTCGCCCTGAAGCTACCGACCTTTTCGACCTCCCGGCCGCACATATGGTTTCAGCAGGCTGAGGCCCAGTTCCATGTCCGCGGTCGACGAGACCTGTTTCTACTACGACGTCGGCGTGCTCGACCAGGAAACAGCCGGCCGCGCAGTGCCTTACCCGCGCGATCCCCCGGCAGCCGCTAAATACGAAGGCCTCAAGGTGCTGGTCCTCCGCAGTGGCAGTGGCAGACTATCTGTGGTGCCATATCGTGGGACTCTTGCTCGCCATTTGCATACCTTGGGTATGCAAGCAAAGAAATTCACTGTGCCTTGTCACATGTGACAATAAAGCATTCCATTCCATTGTAAACAGTAGCCAAAGGATTGCCACCCTTGTGTTCTTAACGCTATTATTGTTGGAATTTCTGTTTTGGGGGGGGCCTCCATCGCTAGAAGTGGCTCATGATGTATTACTGGTTTATAGCATCTGTCACTTGAAATATGATCCTTTTTAAAATTCCAAATGCTTCCTTCTTGATTTATGCATAATTGTGCTTCTTCCTGTCAGAGTGCCTGAAGTGGAATCATTGTGTTTTTTTCGTGTTTATCATCCACCATTTAACCTACAACACAACCTACACCATAAAGACACGCCTTTATTCTACTTTGCCTTGTACTTCGTATCATATCATATCATATCATATCATATATATACAGCGCGGAAACAGGCCTTTTCGGCCCACCAAGTCCACGCCGCCCAGCGATCCCCGTACATTAACACTATCCTACACCCACTAGGGACAATTTTTACATTTACCCAGCCAATTAACCTACAAACCTATCTAACAAACAAGAATATCTTCCTTTGTTGACCGTTCCTTGCACTCATCGTACCTACTTTTTGTCATTGATCCATGTGAGTGCACATCCTTTTTCAAAAAATGAATCGATAATTCAGTCATGATCACAAGAATTGAAAGGAACCATGTCCTATACTGCTTCATTCCCTGATAATTCTCTCTTAAATGTTCATATCATGGCAAATTGATGATGGTCTCCACATTGACCACTCTAACTTCAAGTAACCCTTGCTTTCCCCCTCTCTCCATTCCTCCCTCATCCTAATTCTCTGACTAGTTTGACTGTCCTCCTGATTGAAATTTTACTGATTGCATGCCTCCTTGTCACCTTCCCCTCAGCTAAAAATAATCTATTCTACATTTTCCTTGGTCTGCGTCCCCTTTGATCTCTCGTTTTCACACCTCACCCTCTCATATCTCTATGTCTCCCTCTCCCTTGACTCCCTCTCCCCTGACTCTCAGACTGAAGAAGGGTCTCGACCCAAAAACATCACCCATTCCTTCTATCCAGGGACGCTGCCTGTCCCGCTGAGTTACTCCAGCATTTTCTGTCTATCTTTCACGTTTTCTTTGACTGTTTGTACTTCACTGGAATCAAACTTCAAACTAAGACATAATAGTTCACGTTGTAAAAACAGCCATTTCCTTTGTTTCAGTTTTCTCATGTTGCTCTCATGTAATGCCCTAAATACTTCCCCTCCATTCAGAAATTTCTTTCATCTGGTCCTCACAGATTAGTGCTTGTTTGAGTTTATCCATCAGCTCCACAGGGTGGCCATGTATTTTGGTGGACCTTTTTGTGTGTGCTGATAGTTTGGCACTTCTATCTTAGAGTCAAACAGCACGGAACCAGGGTATTCCAAATTGCTTTTAAATGTTGTGATGGTACTTGTCTCAACTACATTCTCTGGAAGCTCGTTATATACACCCACCGTCCTTTGTGTGAAAATGTTGCCCCTTCCTATTAAATCTATCTCCACTCAACTTAATCCTATGTCTCTTGGTTCTTGATTCCCCTCACCTGGGTGAAAAACTCTGTGCATTTTCCGTATCTATTACCCTCAAGATCTTTGTCAGCTTCGATTAGTAACTGAAGAGATTTAATTTTGTGAATACCTACACAATGATCGGTAGGGCTCTGGGGAGTGTTGTAGAGCAGAGTGATTTTGGAGTGCAGGTACATAGTTTCTTCAAGGTGGAGTCGCAGGTAGATAGGGTGATCAAAAAGGCTTTTGGCACATTGACCTTCATCTGCCAGAGTATTGAGTATAGACGTTGGAAGGTCATGTTGCAGTTACAGTATTTAAAACGTTGGTGAGGCCGCATTTAGAGTAATGTGTTCGGTTCTGAGCACCATGTTATGGGAAAGATGTTATCAAGCTGGAAAGGGTACAGAGAAGATCTACGAGAATTTTGCCAGGACATGTGTGTCTGAGCTATAGGGAGAGGTTGAGTAGGCTGGAACTCTATTCGTAGGAGCGCAGGAGGATGAGGGGTGGCCTTATAGAGGTGTACAAAATCATGAAGGGAATAGATCGGGTAGATGCACAGAGTCTCTTGCCCAGAGTAGGGGAATCGAGGACCAGAGGACATAGATTTAAGTTGAAGGGAAAAGATTTAATAGGAATCTGATGGGTAACTTTTTCACACAGAGGGTGGTGGGTGTTTGGAATGAGCTGCCGGAGGAGGTAGTTGAGGCAATACTATCTCAACATTTAAGAAACAATTGGACAGGTACACGGATAGGACAGGTTTGGAGGGATATGGGCCAAATGCTAGCAGGTGGGACTGGTGTAGCTGGGACATGTTGGCTGGTCTGGGCAAGTTGGGCCGAAGGGCCTGTTTCCACACTGTTTGACTATGAATCGATGACTATGGCCTTTGATCTTACTAATTCTCTAAGCAATTCTTGAAAGATAGTTAGTGATTATTATTTAGGCAGAAGAGACTCCAGATACTGATTTAGAGAAAATGACACAAAAGAGCTGAAGTAACTCAGCGGGTCAGGCAGCATCTCTCGAGGACGTGAATAGGCAAAGTTATGGGTCGGGTCTCTTCTTGAGACTGATTGTAGTAGAGGGGGGAAAGGTGGAAGAGAAGTGGGGGCGGACAAAGCCAGGCAAGTGTTCGGTAGATATTTGTGATGGGGGTTAGAATCACAGAGTCATAGAGTGATACAGTGTGGAAACAGGCCCTTCCACCCAACTTGCCCACACCGGCCAACATGTCCCAACTACACTAGTTCCACCTGCCTGTGTTTGGTCCATATCTCTCCAAACCTGTCCTGTCCATGTACCTATCTAACTGCTACTTAAACATTGGGATGGACCCAGCCTCAACTACCTCCTCTGGCAGCTTGTTCCATTCGCCCACCACCCTTGGTGTGAAAAAGTTACCCTTCAGATTCCTATTAAATCTTTTCCCCTTCACCTTAAGAGAGGAGAGTGAAAAAGGAGAGGAGGGTGGTGTTTGTTGGCACTGTTTTCTCTGCCTTGGGTACAATCAATTTTTGGCCCCTCACTCTGGTCAAACTTTCACCAACTTTACATTTTGTTCTCCTTTATCCAATTCCTTATAAACGTGACTCTTTCAAGCAGACAGGACTAGTTTTGCAATACTTTACATCTGGCCTGATACAAATGTCTGCCCATTTTACACTCGTGTAACTGCCTTCAATTATTTCATCTTTCCATTTCAGCATTGCAACTTTGCAGCATCAATCATGCTTTTAATTCTTCCAACATATCTTGGGTTTGTCCTCGTCATTATAGTCGGGTCTGTTTTCAAAGCTTCCGAAAATAATGCCAATCTTTGTTGTGTTGCATTATGTATTCCATATGCCTCAGTCTCCGTAAATCATTACCAGAATAGGTTTACGGCCTGACAGAACGCTCTGTCAATGGTTTCTCGCCAAGCATACCAGAGATCTAACTCATTATCTAGCAGTCAATGGCAGTTCAATTGCCCTTGGCAAAGCAAATGTTTGCTAATCAACACCATCATTGGGCGGTTTGTCTACTCAATGTCATTCCTGCTTGGCACCAATGCTACATAATTCCATTTTTCTAATTGTTTGAATGAAGCTACAAGCTATGACTTCTTCCTTTCTGCTGTTGTTTTAAGTTGCCACTAAACTTGCCTTTTGTTGCTTGTAACAACCTTGCACCTCCAGGCTGTTAAAATATGATCATTCTTTTGGCAACCGAAACACTCGACTGTTCCACACTGACAAGATTGATAGCCCAAGTAATGAAACAAATTGACTAAACTGGTCTATCCAATATGGTTTACCAAACTGCAATCGGTTCTTTAATAAAATAAAGTCCAGCTGGTTGGTTCCTCGTATCAAAAAGGTAAGATTTGTTTATTGCCATTTATTGCGAACGGCTTCTAACTATAATTATCATCCAATCTCTGCACAATAACATTTACAAAGACATATTTCGCCTTACAATACGTGAGAAGATTTAACAGTGCGCCGTCGGTTTTGGCTCAATCTTTGTGAAAGCATTTTTTTTTTTAATGTTGCATATTGCATCATTTCAGCTCTCTTGTTCTTCAGCCTCCATGCTATTGTTTGCTTTGAAGACATGCCCATCCACTCAATATAGAAAATGAATGTTGCCTGACCAGCTAAGTTACTCCAGCATTTTGTGTCCATCTTTGGTATAAACGAGCATTTGTAGTTCCTTTTTATTACACAGAAAATGAATGGTCTCGAGTTTGGTCTGCAATGCTAAGGCCATTTCATCTCGTTCTTACTCAACTGTAACTCAGCTAACCTCGGCGTATTTGATGCCAATGCTACTATTTCTTGCCATTGTGATGTGCTAAGCTTCACACTCCTGTCAATACATGGGGCAGCACGGTGGCGCAGTGGGTAGAGCTGCTTCCTCACAGTGCCAGAGAATCAGGTTCGATCCTGGCCTGAGGTGCTGTCTGTGTGGAGTCTGCACGTTCTCTTCGCGACCGCGAGGGTTTCTTCGCACATTCCTAAGACACACGTATCGTGTAGATTAATTGGTCCCTGTAAATTGCCCTGGTCTGTGGAAGAAACTAAGGGGGGGGGGGGGGGGGGGTAACATTGAAGAGAGGAGGGAAAGAATAAAAAATGCGATTAATGTAGGATTGGTGAAAATGGGTGGTTGGGCCGAAGGGCCTGTTTCCGTGCTGTATCTCTCAATGTGGCGGGATTAGGCAAACAAGATTCTGGGTCAGTGATTGCAGGATAACATGGTATAAAAACTTTGTTTTGTTGCTACAGGTTCATCTAGAATTTGACGAGCTGAAGCAATCAATGACCATTCTCTTCATCAATTTGCAATGCTTTCACTAATATATTAAGACTTTCAAGATAAACACTCAAATGGGTATTGATTTATTTTCAAGTCAGCACCCTTAATCCGTTTTGCATATTGAAACTTTATGATGGCAAACTGCGTTTCTGTGGGGCAATGTTACACCAAAAATACAATGCCAACAGTTTAAAGAGAGAAGACACTTTCTTTATGTGTTTGCCCGAGTGGTGGGGATGGAAAGAGGAATGGAGAAAGATAGCCCTGCTGAGGCAGTCCGTCCAGTATCTTTAAAGTGTGGCTAATAATTTCCCCCTAAACAAAGAAAACAACAAAGAAATTAATTTTAACTGTAAAGTAAACCTCATTGGTGAGAAAACAGAATCCACAGTACACTATGGAATAGTCCAAAACCAAAAAGCTGGAAATACCACATTGTGTAATATAAGCTTGAATTCCATTCAGTTTTCCAATTCATTCCAACTCTCCCCTCTATCTTTGTCCTCCTACACTGTTTCAATGAAACCCATTGCAAGTTCAAAAAACAACACTTTATCTTCTGACTGGGTGCATTGTAGTCTTTAGACAATATTGAGTTCAGGTAGTAAGAAATTCCAGCCATCGTAGCTTACATTTCCTATATTCATAGTTTTCTCTTTCCTTCTATTTTCTACTAGTAATACTAGCGCAACTCATTTGTCTTCTCCTATTTGCAACTCCCTGCTGATGCTCACAAACGCATTCACCATCCTCTTACTCAGGGTTCCATCATCCCTTATGTCATTTTATCTTCTCTGTCTTCAATCCTAACTCAAACTCTACTTTCCTTACCTCCTCCCCATCTCCGCCTTTCTTTGCATCTTCGTTAACTTCTGGAATTTCCCAGTTGTGAAGAAAGATTGGCAGGCTGAAATGTCCACTCTGTTTCTCCCTCCATGGTTACTGCTCGATTTCTGACAACTTCAAACTCATGAAGAAAATTGAAGCAAGTCACCTGATGGATGTTATTATTGATATGTTTTTTCACCAAGCACCTCTGACCACTCAGTTGGCATCAAAGTGCTTCTCAGTTTACACTATGGTCTTATACCCTGATGTGTGACAGTTTATTTATCACAGGATGTGAAACAACTCTTCAATTCTGTCTCACGCCTTCTGCTTTTATCTCTGGCCTTTGTACCAACCATCTGCCTATCAAATCCCCCCTTGTCTGTGTCTATCTATTGCCCGCCATGCATTGTCCTACCTCGACCCTCCACCAGCTTTCTTCTCTCCCCTACAATCAGGGTTGAAGAAGGGTCTTGACCCAAAACGTCACCTACCCATGTTCTAAAGTGCTGCTACCTGACCTGCTGAGTTACTCCAGCATTTTGTGTCCATTTGTGTATTAACCAGCATCTGCAGCTCCTTATTTCTACTACCTGATAGTTATTAACAATGTATTCCCGATCTCCCAACCTACCTCATTGCAACCCTTGCACTTTTTCTATATCTACTTTCTCTGTAGATGTAACATTCAATTCTGCACTCTGTTTCCTTTCTCTTTCTGCACTACCAGTTGTACTTATGTGTGGTGTGATTGTAATCATGTATGGATGATTTTCCCGAATAGCATGCAAAATAAGGTTTTTCACAGTGGCAAAAATAAACCAATACCAATACCAAATGGTAAATATACAAATGCACATAGATCAGCCATGATTGAATGTGGAGTACACTTGATGGGCTGAATGGCTTAATTCTATCTCTTATGATCTTATGATCTTATGTTGTGACACGTGAAAGTTGGCATGTTCCAGGGGCTCTGCAGATAACATTTGAAGAGCAGTCACTTTTATCATTCTTGGCAGTTCAAAAGCCAATGTGCACAAAGCAAAAGTGAACAACATATTTTTTTTATTAATTTGTTTTTCAGATCTGGCTCCCACTGTTAATTCCAATATTTATTGTCAAATCTTAATTGCTATTGAATCAGTGGTGGTGAGTGAGTGTCTTGTTTGTAATGAAAAGACTCCCACATTGCTATTGGGAAGTTGGGCCAAAGGGCCTGTTTCCATGCTGTATGTCTCTAAGAAAATTTTAGAGCTTAGACTAGTGACTAATGAGAGAACAATGATGTTTTCCAAGCCAGAATGCTGTGTGACTTGGAGAGGAATGTGCAGATGATGGTATTCCCAAGTACCTGGAGCCCTGTCTTGGTCATAGTAACTTTTAGTTGAGTTTAGTTGAGTTTAGTTGAGTTTAGTTTAGTTTAGTTTAGTTTAGTTTAGTTTAGTTTAGTTTAGTTTAGTTTAGTTTAGTTTAGTTTAGTTTAGCTTAGTTTAGCTTAGAGATATAACATGGAAACAAGCCCTTCAGACCACCGAGTCTGCCCGGTCCAACAATCCCTGTACACTAACACTATCCTATACATTAGGGACAATTTATATATTTTTACCAAAGACAATTAACCTACAAACTGTACGTCTTTGGAGTGGGAGGAAACCGGAGCTCCTGGAGAAAACCCATACGGTCACGGGACGAACATACAAACTCCACACAGATAGCACCCGTGATCAGGATTGAACCTAGGTCTCTGGTTGGGCAGCAACTCTACCACTGTGCCACCGTGCCACCCTAACTGAAGTGCATTATGTGGGTGGTGCAGACTACTGGTGATGAGGGAATCAATTGTTGGGGCAGCAGATGGATTATGTGTCAAGGGGGTTACTTTGTCCTGAATAGAGTGGAGTTCTGCAGTGTTGTTGGAGCCTCGCCACTCCAGCCAGGTGGGGAATATCCCATCATGCTGCAGATGCTGCATGGCATGCAGGTGGCAGAATAACCCTGGGGTATGGGGAGCTTAGTCATTCCCCACAGGGATCTCAGCCTTGCCCTGGTCTTTCAGTTGTGCCATACTTGTTGAGCTTCTAGTCAAAATTGTCTACAAGTATGTGGATAGCAGCAGACTTGGCAAGGAAAATACTATTGAACTCCAGAGTAGGGTTGTTGGACCTCACTTTAGTTTAGTTTAGAGTTACAGCGCGGAAGCAGGTCATTCGGCCCATCGAGTCTGCACCGACCAGCGATCCTCGCACACTAATGCTATCCTACACGCACTAGGGACAATTTATAATTTGGCTGTGACAATTAACCTACAAACCTGTACGTCTTTGGAGTGTGGGAGGAAACCGGAGATCCCGGAGAAAACCCACACAGTTCACGGGGAGAACGTACAACCTCCGTACAGACAGAACCTTAGTCAGGATCAAACCTGGGTCTCTGGCGCTGTAAGGCAGCAACTCTACCACTGCGCCACCGTGCACCATTCACTTAATGGAAAACGTCCATAACTTGCACTTCCGTGGTGTGAATATTACTTGTCTCTTCTCGGCACAAGCCTGGTTGCTGCCTGGGTCTTTCTACATGCGAGCAGCGACGGTTTTGTTGGTGAAACTGAATGTTGACCATTCAATAGGAACAGGTAGTTGGTGAGCAAGTGCCACGGCAGCATTGTAAACAGTACGTTTGATCATTTTGCTGATGGATCAATTGTACTGACTGGGCAGCCATTGGCAAGATTGGATTTTCTCTTTTTTTAAATAATGCAGCATACCTGAGCAGTTTCCACATTGTTGGGTAACTGCCAGAGCAGAACCCTCCTGGTGCCGTTAAGCAAATGTGCATTTAATTCTGCAATACATTTTTTAAATTTAGTTTTTAGTTTTTAGAGATACAGGTTGGAAACTGACCCTTCGGCCCACCGAGTCTGTGCTGGCTAACCATCACCCCGTACACTAGTTCTATCGCACACACCAGGGACAATTTACCGATGCCAATTAACCTACAAACCTGTACATCATTGGCATGTGGGAAGAAACCGGAGCACCCGGAGAAAACCCACATGGTCACTGGGAGAACTCACAAACTCCATACAGACAGCATCCGTAGCCGGGATCGAACTCAGGACTCTACTGTAAGGCAGCAGCTCTTCCTTTGCACCAATGTGCCGCCCCTAATTACTCAGTACTACACTGAGAAGTTGGCTGGGACTCAAACCCTTTCGCATTTCCAATTCTTTCAGGGCTTTTTTAATTATCTTCTTCTTTCGTATGTCAACTACAACAATCAAAAGTGGCAATTGGTGCGTCAGAGTACCGTAGTTGACGCATTGTTGCAAATTTTGCCAGTTCCGTAGAACTACCCAGGGTGGACGATGAGGACGTAAAACAGCTCCCACCCCTTTTTAATAATATATGGATTAAATCAAATTTCCTGAAGTCTGCATTTGGTGATGAACAGTCCTCAGGAGGAAACCAAGGTCATCAACTCATCATTTCTGGTTAAGCACCATTAGGTCTGCTTCATCCCTGTCTATACCAGTCACAGGCTGGACTCTACTATCATGTAGCCTCTTCTCACTTTACCTCTTTAATTGTCAACCAACTTTTGTGGTTAGATGTGCCAGGACTGCAGACCTTTGAGCAGATTCATCAGTTATGAAATTGCTTCTCTTTGGCCACTGTGTGCTGTTTTTGCTGCCTGCTGAACACATGTAGTCTTGTGTGCCAGCTTCACCTGCTTGACACTTCATGTTTGGGCATGTCTGGGATGCTCCCAGTAATTCATGCACCCCTCCATGAATCAGTGTTCGTTTCTGAGCTTGATAGCAATGGCAGGTTATAAGTTATACGTTATGGATTGTAGTGGTATGCGTTTCTGCTCCTCCTCATAGCCTACAGTTCCTTACAGTTGCCCAGTTTGTGAGTTACCAGATCTGTAATTAAGTTCATCCCAGTGAGCACCATTCTAGTGCCACCACAACACCAAGGAGGGTATGGAGTCAGGACGATACCCAACAAGTTCTGTGTGGTTAGACACAAAAAGCTGGAGTAACTCAGCGGGTCAGACAGAATCTCTGCAGAAAAGGAATAGGTGACGTTTCGGTTTCAGACTGAGTCCTTTTTCCAGAGATGCTGTCTGACCCGCTCAGTTACTCCAGCTTTTTGTTTCTATCTTCAGTTTAAACCGGCATCTGCAGTTGCTTCCGATACAGCCACTGTGTGGTGATCACTTCCACGCTATCATGTGTCACTGTTGGCTTGGTATGGAGGAGGTTTATCCCTCATGTTGGTTTTCTCTTTACCCGATGCAGCCCCAAACTGGCAGTATGCCCTTCACTTTTCAGATACTTGGACAGTGGTGATGTTCCCAAGCCACTCTCAAGCATGGACAAGAAGCTTCCCCCACAGTAACTTTGCTGCCCTTGCGACTTTCATTGCAACATATTGGAACTTACCATGATCAACATAGAGGCATACTGGTTCATCAGTGAAGGGGGGCTTACAGCTGGTAATCAGAGAAAGATGTCCTTCTCCTTGTTTAACCTGACACCAAGGGACTTCACAATGTCTGGATCATTGGTGAACACTCCCAGGACTGCATGCTTCCTCCTGGAGTAACTCAGCGGGTCAGGCAGCATCTCTGGAGGCGGACATTTCAGCTCAGGTCCCTTCTTCACCAACCAGTCTGACCGAAAACGTCACCCATCCTTTTCCTGCTGAGATGCTGCCTGACCTGTTGAGATACTCCAGCACCTTGTGTCTGTCTTTGGTATAAACCAGCATCAGTAGTTCCTTGTTTCTATTGCTTCCTCCTGCAGGTCACAGTATCACGCCGACTGATGAACAGGTCCTGCCAATGGAACAGTACACGCCCAGAGCTTGTGATAGAGCAAGCTGGCACATTTGTGTAGAAGCAAGGATTAAGTGAGGCTAGCTGAGGGAGGCACAGAGGCACAGCTAGTAGAGCTGCTGCCTTACAGCACCAGAGACATGGGTGCTGACTGTGTGGACTCTCCCTGTAGCTCACACCCTCTAGTCCTGGCAACATCCTCGTAATTCTTTTCTGAACCCTTTCAAGCTTGACAATATCTTTCCTATAACATGATGCCCAGAACTTGCAGCTGCTCGGCACAGACTCAATGGGCTGAAGGGCCTGTTTTCACACTGTCTCTAAACTAAACCTGTGCATGCCCTATCTCTGAGCATTTGCTATTCCGACGTATAATTGGCACCAAGTTAATGACTAAAATTCACGCTTCAAAGAATGACTGTAATATTCTTCCATCGGTCACAATGCCTTTCAATAAGCCCTGTATGGGTTGTGTTGTGCATTTTGTAACACAGTTCAGTGAGAGTGTGATGTAATTCTAATGCCCCTTACTTTACACAGCAAAACTGTTTAGTCTACAACCACTCTTATGCATATGTCAACTTATTTTTTATTATAATTTATATCTCAAGGAAAAAGGAAATCACTTGAATGTTGGGAATTAAGTCGCAAAGTTCACCTATCGGCTGCCTACATTGTCCATTGACTGCATTCAATCTTGGCAATCTCTGTCGAACTTCTACAAAAGTTTGTAGGTTATTCACAAAATTGTAATTCTGTCTTCGATCAGCATCACTACAGCGAGCAGTAAAAGTATGAGCCTGGAAATTACTTTCTGTGATATTATTGCACAAATGTTCATCTGGCTGGCACAGTGTTCTTCCATCTGCTTTTTGGCCTGGGAAGCAAACTGCTCTCCAACTTTGAGACTTGCACAAAAGAATTTGTGTAATGTTATTCCATTTCTTTCCTGCCAGGCTGCGGTGTACATAATGTTTGACATTTAATCGAGTGCAAAGAACGCGCTATATTCTAACTGAAAGCAGTAATCTTCCGCAGAATATAGTTATAATATTTCCCTCAATAATTCTCAAATCAAAGACTTGCACTTAAGAGGTTAAATGTTAATGGCTCTAATCTAATTTTGATTTCAAAGTCTCATTTGTGAGGTATAATGTCAGCCTTGCTGCGAGAAACTACTCTGACAGTTTCTGTTTTTACTGGAAAAGTCCACTCTGAAAACTCAATCAGCAAGGTTTCTGAAAGCTTTCTGTCTGAGATCAAAGCAACATTTTCTGGTGAAGATCCGTGAGACTGGGAGCATTTGAGACAGTACTGCTAAGGAAGCTGATCGTGTATCAAAGGCACAGACAGAGATCATCTGCAGGATTTAAACCATCACCTAACGTCTTGCACTTTGCCAACCAACATTGCTTGTTTACTGGATGGCTGAAACACATCGTCACGAGGGACAATGTCAATTTCTCACATGCACAGTTAACCATTATTCCGCAGGGCGTTCAACATGCAGAATTGTGCGCAGGTGTAACTTGGAACAGGTGTAATTTAGAACTGAGATGAGGAAAACCTTTTCAGTCAGAGAGTTGTGAATCTGTGGAATTCTCTGCCTCAGAAGGCAGTGGAGGCCAATTCTCTGAATGCATTCAAGAGAGAGCTGGATAGAGCTCTTAAGGATAGCGGAGTCAGGGGGTATGGGGAGAAGGCAGGAACGGGGTACTGATTGAGAATGATCAGCCATGATCACATTGAATGGTGGTGCTGGCTCGAAGGGCCGAATGGCCTCCTCCTGCACCTATTGTCTATTGTCTATTGGCAATGTTCTGCATACCAGCATTGTCAAATAAACAATGTAATTATATGCACTTGAATCTGCCTTGCATAATATTCACCCAGCATTGTTTACTTTAGTTGAGAGATACAGCATGGAAACAGGCCCTTCGGCCCACCGAGTCCACACTGACCAGCGATCCCCGCACATTAACACTACCCTACCCACCCGAGGGGCAATTTACACTTATACCAAGCCAATTTACCTACAAACCTGTACATCTTTAGAGTGTGGGAGGAAACCGAAGATCTCAGAGAAAACCCAAGCGGTCATGGGGAGAACGTACAAACTCCGCACAGACAAGCACCCGTAGTCGGGATCGAACCCGGGTCTCTGGCGCCACAAGTGCTGTAAGGCAACATCTCTACCGCTGTGCCACCGTGACGCCCAATGTAATACAATAGTTACTGCACCTTGTGAATAATCACTCCTGTTTAGACATGAGGGAAACATAATTTAAAAGACCTATCAAAATACACTCAGGTTAGGTTGAACCGTATGAGAGATTTATGATGCAGCAGAGATTCAGAATAAGCACCCACTTAACTAAATTCTGTTGCAACTAAAATGCTGTAATGAATAACATTCCAAAACATGCACACTCAATGGCAGAAAAATCATTTCCTTGTGTTCAGTATTTACGGGAAGCCTGTGATTTGTGGGATTTCACTATTACCATGGAAACTTCTTGCACAGTTGTACACTTGGACAAGATGAAGTATGGGTACAAGGGAGAGTGTTTCTCCATTTTTTCATTTACTTAAAGGCATTAAAATCTGATTAACCAATCTCTGTAATCAAGAGTAGTGCCTCAGTGCGCAGTCTGCTGAAGTAACGAGGAAAAGTGCTGGAACCAACAGTAGCACACAGCCAATAATAACTCCAAGCCACAATTATTTTTCCACCTGTTTTCATTCAAATTGCCTAGTAAAATTCAGACACCTGTTTTGCCAACTTACCAGAGCGTAATTAAGAGACTGCAGGGGTAATTTAGATATTGGACAAGAAAATAAAAAGCCGCTTTTGATTTAACCCGTTGAATGCAAACAAAAAAACAATATCCAGAGAGATACACAAAGCACATTGCATCTGTTTTCCACAGCAGCTCAAAATTAACATTGCTACCACTGGTCTTCAGATCGCAGATTCGTTCCGATTATGTGGACCTCTTCTTCACATGATATACCTTACGGTTTTGTTCAATGATTAATGAATACAACTTTGATTCAATAAATGTGGGATTTTGTTGGGGGAAACAGAGTATTTCCGAGCTTTCATGCTTCAATGAGAGTTGCAGAAGTACAGTCAAAGGGATGGCTGGACACACTCATTGAGACCAGCTGCAAAGGTGATGCTCCGTGTAGCACCAGTTCAAACAAAGTAATTGCTTTGCAAACAGCAAATACGAAACCATATAAATTTTAAATAAAATGCAGGGACCTTTATTTAATGAGCTTGTAACAGTTGGAGACAATTTCACTTGTTACCTTATTATTAAGCCTCCAAATACTTTAATCACACACACTTGATTAGATAGATTTGCTACGTTTTACAAATCAACTAATTTCCTATACTGTTTAAATGCTCATACAATAAAGGTAGTTTGAAAAGTGATTTTCTCATAGTTTTCCTTTATATTTGAAGTATTTATTTCTATTTATATTTCAGTCATATTAGCTCATGCACCAAGTAACTAACTATTTCCTTGTTCAGTTTAGAGAAACTGCATGGAAAATGGCCCTTTGCCCAACTGAATCCATACTGACCACAGGTCACTCGTTCACACTAGTTCTTTGTTATCCCACTTTTGCACACATGAGTGGCAATTTTACACAAGCCAATTAAACTATAAACCCGCATGACTTTGGCATGTGGGATAAAACTGGAGCATCCAGAGGAAGACGATACAGTCATAGGGAGAACATGCAAACTCCACACGGAGAGCGTCTAAGGACAGGTTTAAACCTGGATCTCTGGTGCTGGTAGGCAGCAGCTCTACGAGATGCACCACTGTCCCGCTGAATTAAAGCGAGGTTTAATAAAAATCACGAAAAAAGCTGAATCACTATCTGCTAGCAATGAAATCAGCCAAAATGTTCCACAGCTGATTGCCAGGCATTAGCTGGTGAACCCCAAGAATTTGTCCATGTCTAAGACCTTCGGAATCAGTGTGATATACATTTATCAGCTGTGACGCAGATGGAAGTTGAACAGAAATTAAGTTTCGCAAAAGGAATAGGCTATATTTTGTTTTCAAACCTTGTTCAATCCTGGGCGGCACAATGATGCAATGGTAGAGTTGCTGCCTTATGGTGCCCTATACCCAGGTTCAATCCTGACTATGGGTGCGAGCTGTAAGGAGTTTGTACTTTCTCTCCGTGACCTGCTTGAGTTTTCTCCGGGTGCTCCGGTTTCCTCCCACACTCCAAAGATGCACAGGTTTGTAGGTTAATTGGCTGGGTAAAATTGTAAAATTTCCCCCTGTGTGTGTCGGGTAGTATTAATGTGCGGGGATCGCTGCTCGGCACCCATTCGGTGGGCCGAAGGGCCTGTTTCCACGCTGTATCTCTAAACTAAACTAAACTAAGAATTAACACCATAGATAATGAAGATAAGTAGTGTATATTTGAGCCCTGACAGAAATCATTTTAAAGTTCTGCAGTCTTTAAAGTAAAGTGACAGATCTGATTAAGCATTCACAGGGTATTATATTTACATTGGCTGCCATTGCATTACTCTATAATTAGCAATGGACACTGTAGGGTTCCTCAGATGACAAGCTCTACAAACGTGCCTGATTATATCTTCCTTTAAAAGATATTAGCTTTTAGGGATATAGGTAATGCCAACATTTATTTGGCCTTGAGAAGGTGGTGTTGAGCCACATTTTTGAACCACTGCATGTATTGAGCGCACTCCCAAAATGCTGCTGGCTAGGGGGTTTTGGGACTTGGATCGGTGATGGTGAAGGAATGGCATCGTCCAAGTCAGGAAGGTTAGTGACTGAAAGGGAACTTGTCATTCCTGGTGGTGGAGGCCATGGAATGGGAGGTTCTGTTGGAGTAGTCATTGTGAATAACTGCAGCCCATGCGTAGAAGATGCACACTGCACCGCCACCGTTCACCAGGGACCTTGGCACTGCCCGGACGACATCTATCGGTGATGTCAAAGACTTGTTATGATTGACTTCCAACGTTCACCTGCATTTTTCTTTGTATGAGGTATGACTTCAACCATTAGAGTACCTTCCCCTTGATGCCCATTGACTTCAGTTTTAGTAGGGCTCCCGAAGCCACTCTTAGTCAAACGTTGTATTGATGCCAAGAGCAGGTATTCGTACCTTGCCTCAGCAATTCAACTGTTTTGTCCATGTTGGAGACAAGGCCATCTTGAGTTATGGTGACGAGTGGTGAAACTGAAAGTGATTGGATTAATCCTGTCTTTATTAAACATACAATACCTCTTTGGTGACCCTCGGACTACCCTTGATCGGACTTTGCTGGCTTTGCCTTGCCCTAAACATTATTCCCTTATCGTGTATCTGTACATTGTAAATGGATCAATTATAATCATGCATTGTCTTTCTGCTGACTGGTTAGCCTGCAACAAAAGCTTTTAACTGTACCTCGGTGACACATGACAATAAACTAAACTGAACTGAAAGTGAAACAGAACACTTTGGGAAGCTTGTCATATTGTCCAAGAAGGAACAGCAGATGCTCGTTTGAACCAAAGATAGACACAAGAAGCTGGAGTAATTCAGTGGGTCAGCAGCATCTCTGGAGAGAAGGAAGAGGTAACATGTTGGGTTTTCATTTTGTCAGGTGAAGGGCAATGTTGCAGCAGTTGTGGAATAGTAGTACAGATAATTCTGAAGCACAAGCCTTAACTACTACAGCCAGGATGTTGCCAGCTCCCAGCGGCGTTGCAACATCTAATGTTCTCAGTTGGTTATTTCTTTGAAAGGAAGTGAAATGAAGACTCTGCTCTGTGATGATGGGGATCTCATGGGCGATGCCAAAATGAATCACCCAAGCACTTCCGACATCACAACAAGTACTAGTCCGTTTCCCGCAGACATAATGATCAAAGGGATCATCTGTGGATGATTTTCAAAAGACAGAAGGCAAATCGTTCTCATCTTTTCCTTGGTGGCCATCTGATCCAATAGATTGCTCACGACACAAAAGATGTAAAAAGGCTTCAGGAGGAAAGCAGAATAAAGGGGCAATAAGTACAACGCGGAAAAATCCAAGTGAATCCATTTGGTAGAAATAAAACAGATATGCTGAGTTTTTTTTCAATGTGGCAAGATTGGAAATGATGAAGGTGTCTGGGTGGCCTTGCGTTTCCAGATGTAGAAGAACGTTTGAAATATCATTGATATTTGTTCTGGGTTTCATTTCTTATTACACTCTTTTCCGATCTATTCTCGCCTTCTATAGCCTTGTAGGTCATAGCCAGGGGCGGCACAGTGGCGCAGGGGCGCAGCAGTAGATTTGCTGCCTTACAGCGCCAGGGACTGAGGTTTGATCCTGACTATTGGTACTGTCTATACGGAGTTTGTACGTTCTCCCATGACCTGCATGGGTGCTCCTGTTTCCTCCCACACTCCAAAGACATACAGGTTGCTAGGTTAATTGGCTTTGATAAAGATTGTAAATTGTCCCTGGTGTGTAGGATAGTGATGGTGTGCAGGGATGGCTGATCAGCACGGGCCCGGTGGGCCGAAGGGCCTGCTTCCACACTGTATCTCTAAACTAAACTAAACTAAACTAAACTAAACTAGTCGGTAGAGTTGCTGCTTTACAGCGAATGCAGCGCCGGAGACTCAGGTTCGATCCTGACTACGGGTGCTGTACTGTAAGGAGTTTGTACGTTCTCCCCGTGACCTGCGTGGGTTTTCTCTGAGATCTTCGGTTTCCTCCCACACTCCAAAGACGTACAGGTATGTAGGTTAATTGACTGGGTAAATGTAAAAATTGTTCCTAAAATTGTCCCTAGTGTGTGTAGGATAGTGTTAATGTGCGGGGATCGCTGGGCGGCGCGGACTTGGTGGGCCGAAAAGGCCTGTTTCCGCGCTGTATCTGAAATATGAAAATATAAAAAATAAACTAAACTAAACTAAACTAAACTAAAGTGTTCAGGTGCACATCTAGGCACCTTTAAAATGAGCCAAAGATTTCTGCCTCTGCTACCCTTTGATGTGGTGACATCAAACCTTGGCCACCCAGCAGATCAAACAAAATCCCTAACCTCCTCTCTAAATTGATAAATTGGTTAACTATTTATCTATATTAGATTTTTGTTCATGCAATGCAAATCCATTTAATTTTGCACCACTGGATATGGTTACTTCCAAGTTTTGTTTTCTTAGGACAAATTTACTAGTTTATTTTTTATATAATTATTCTTGATCTGCGGATAAAGTTCGTGAGCACTTTCTTCTCCAACTATGTTGAATTTCTGACTTCACAAAATCCCAACAACTATTTGGTTTAGTGGTTAGACGTTTCATTTATCTAAGTTCTATTATCTTTTGTTGTGCCCCATTTCATGCTATTTGGTTTCAGTATTTCCTGTATTATAATAAGAATTACACTGAGAAGTTAGATACATTTAGGAAGTATTTCATTGGGAGTCGTGCATGCTGGAATACCTTGAGATTAGGAAAGGTGTTGTAGAAGTGCAAGTTCCTCGTATTAAAATTAAAACAAGTGTATCACATTTAAGTTTTAGTGTTAACTATAAAAAAACATTAATTGCATCGAAGAACATGCTGTTGCATATAACGGTTGGCTTATAATGTTTCAATAATAGAAAAGTAATGAAAAGTGAATGGAGCCAAAGATAGCAAGAATATTTTGAAACAAAGTGTGTTTTATTCAGTTCCTGCATGTTTTACATTCTGGCAGGGTCAGATGGACTGGGAATGAAGAAGTCCATCGCAAAGTAAATACATTGGCTTGATTTTGTGAGGCAATGTTGGCAGATCTGCCATGAACTACTGATCATTTCACCTCATAGTTGCCTCCAAGGTCTGGATTTGCCAGGTCAGAAACAATTATGGTACAGACTCAACTCCATGCCAGTTTCATGTGCATGCATACAAAACGCAGCATTTGTAAACTTGCTGCCAGCTCTTCTCAACCCTTTGCCCAACTTGGACTCTCTCCAGAGTCTGAAGGCAAAACACTTTACTGAATATACAGTATGCTGAAGAAGACATCAATAACTGTGCCAGAGTGAAATTGTGGCAAGATAAGTATTATGATATTTATTCATGTTTTTGAATTGATAGACCCCAGTAGCACATTTTAAGAGTTTTTGTTCATATTTTTCTTTACAACTTTTTAGGTTTATTTTTTCTCTAACTGAGTTTTAATCATTTTAACACATTTTTGAATATTCCTGCATATTAGGGTCATTTGTGATGTACAAAATGTATGCACCATTGAGTGTAGAGGTTGGGAGGTCACGTTACATTTGTAAGATGTTGGTGAGGCCACATTTAGAGCATTGTGTTCAGTTTTGGTCACTAGGATATAGGAAAGATGTTGTCAAGCTTGAAAGGGCTGAGAGAGGATTTACCAGGATGTTGCCAGGACTCGAGGGACTGAGCTATAGGGAGAGGCTGAGCAGGCTAGGGCTTTATTCCTTGGAGAGCAGAAGGATGAGGGGTAACCTTGTAGAGGTGTATAAAATCTTGGGAGGAATAGATCAAGTAAACACACAGAGTCTTTCGCCCAGAGTTGGGAAATCAAGAAACGGAGGACATTGGTTTAAGGTGAAGGGGAAATGATTTAATAGGAATCTGAGGGGTAACATTTTTACACAAATGGTGGTGGGTGTATGTAAATTAGCTGCCAGGGGAGATAGTTGAGGCAGGTATTATCGCAAAGTTTAAGAAACACTTAGGTACATGGATAGTATTTATTCACAAAATGCTGGAGTAACTCAGCAGGTCAGGCAGCATCTCAGGAGAGAAGGAGTGGGTGACGTTTCGGGTCGAGACCCTTCTTCAGACTGATGTCAGGGGGGTGGGACAAAGGAAGGATATAGGTGGAGACAGGAAGACAGAGGGAGATCTGGGAAGGGGGAGGGGAAGAGAGGGACAGAGGAACTATCTAAAGTTGGAGAAGTCAATGTTCATACCGCTGGGCTGCAAGCTGCCCAGGTGAAATATGAGGTGCTGTTCTTCCAATTTCCGGTGGGCCTCACTATGGCACTGGAGGAGGCCCATGACACAAAAAGATCAGACTAGGAGTGGGAGGGGGAGTTGAAGTGGTCAGCCACTGGGAGATCAGGTTGGTTAAGGTGGACTGAGCGAAGGTGTTGAGCGAAGGTTTAGTGGGATAATGGCCAAAAGCAGGCAGGTGGCACTAGTGTAGATGGGGCATGTGTGTCTGTATGACTAGGACTCTGAATCTAAATATTTTTATGAACTAAGTCAGAGACATAGGTGTTACAGGTTTCCCCAAATGTTTCATCAATGTGCCATTAAAGCATCTGCCAGCATCTTGCACTCCATTCCTAAATAACTGTGTTTTGTGCATACAGTATGATTCCCACACAGCTATATTGTAATGCGGCAATTCTGAGCCAAGAAATTAATTTCAAGTTAGGAAAAAGTAAGTAGTTGTCCCAAACATTTAAAAACATCTCAAATAAATGTGCAAAAGTGATGAATTCATAATTTTAAAAAAACAGGTGTTTACAAAGTCATAGAATGAACAATCCTAGCAATCATATCCAACACAACACAATAGTTCTGTTATTTAGCACAGTTCACTGTAAACAAGTAGAAACAAGTAAACTGCACATGTTGGTTTACAAAAATAAAAGACACAAAGACCTGGAGTAACTCAACAGGTCAGGCAGAATCTCTGAAGAACATAGATAGGTGACGTTTCTGGTTGGGACTGAAGTGTCTGCAGAAGGGTCCTGACCTGACAGGTCACCTACCCATGTTCTCCAGAGATGCGCCCTGACCCGCCTAGTTACTCCAGCATTTTGTGTCTTACAAGGTTTGTTTTTAAATACAAGATTACTGCAAGCATGAAATGGTAAACCTTATCAATTTAGATCTAATTAATACCACTGGACTTAATTAGTATAATGGATTAGCAGATATACATAAAATTATCCATTGATGGTCAATATTCAGTTATATCCTCTTCATCAGCAATGTATCTGAAACACTATTTGGTTTCTATTCTATAAAATTATGAAACAGGAAGGGTCGCAGTTGTAAATAATAGATTTTTAATCTGTGCTTAAATCAAACTAGTCCTTCAAAGAATGAAATATGGAAGGCATTCTTTGTCTGATCATGCCGCCCAAAGTGCTAATGTTGAACCCTTCTACATATCTCTGCTAACCGGTTACTCTTCAGGTCAACAAGAGCATTTTGAAAAAAGCATATCTGATTAGAATCAATTGTCCACTAGGGGTTGCAACCCTATTGAATATGCAGCTGAACTAATTTGTTCCTTTCACTTCTTGGGTGCTTTGCTTCCTGCACAGATTTGGCTAATCACTTTTTATCTTCTGACATTCAATATCTCATCAACTCTGGAGTTAAAGATTTCTTTCCGTTCACCAAAGAGGCCCCCATTTGGAATGCAATAAAATATTTAGTTGGGCCAACAAAGAAGCAGACATTGTCTTTTAATTGGCCAAATACATAATAGCCCAGATATAATTTATGTTCGTATTAGCGGCCTTTCCAAGATTCTACTGTCATTAAAATTCCTTTTAAATTCTTTTGTTCTTTTTGCGGGTTCTGTTGGCTCATGTCATGAAAAACAATATACCCAAATAGGGTCATAAATCCAGGTCCTTTTAATGTTAAAGTGGGTCACCAAAGTCACAGAATCGCAGGGCTGTACAGAACAGAAGGAGGTCCTTTGCCCCAACTCCTCCATCTCGACCATAATGCCTATCCATGCTAATCCCATTAGCCTGCATTAGTCCCATATCCCACCACTTCTTCCCCATCCAAGTACCTGTCAAAATGGCTTTTAACGGCTTTAAAATGTCTCAGTTTGACTTGGAACCCTGCCTGTCTTGGAAAAATACCTCGTTTCTACTGCTCTTCTCCCCTGTTGGTCCTGGATCAGGCCAGGAATTTAGCCTGAGGGCAGATTGTGAAAAACACATTACTGTATTGCACCAAAGCAATAAGGCAGCTAAGAGGAACATTTATTTTTCTCTTGGGATTGTGTGATTTTAGTTTGAGTGTGATTATTGTTGGTCTCAGATTCTGATATTGTGATATTTGTTTTTAAGGAACACTTCACTCCTCGTGTTTAAGGTATTGGAGGTGCAGAGCGATGTTGCAGATAGTGTTGCAGTTTCAACAACCCTACTTCAAACCCTTACCTTCAGTGTTGTGTAGGAAGGAACTGCAGATGCCGGTTTACACCGAAGATAGACACAAAATACTGGTGCAACTCAACAGGACAGGCAGCATCTCTGGAGAGGAATGGGTGACGTTCCGGGTCGAGACCCTTCTTCAGCCCATCAGTGTTGTTTCTCTAGAATACACACATTCTGCTTGTGATCATGAGGACTTCTTCCAGGTACTCCCATTTCCTCCTACATCAGAAAGATAGGCTAGTTGGCAAATTAATTGGCTGCTCTAAACTACCCCCGATATAGTTGGGTGGCAGGAGAGAATGTTGTTAGGCTGATGAGGGAGTGAGGATTGCAAGGAATCTTCTTACAGGGGTAGCGAGAAGATTACTCTGATACCTGGCATTTACTTATTTGGTTGAATTGCCTTCTTCCATGCTTCCTTGTAAGAATTCATAAATACAATATGAACGAAATCTTAAAAAGCATTAAACAACGCCAAGCTAATAAAAGAAGGGAACTTGCAAATGATTTCAGAATATTGCCTTTCTTGTTATTCTTGGTAGTGGTGAACATACTGTGGACATACTGTGTAGGAATGATCTGCAGATGCTGATTTATACCGAAGATAGACACAAAATGCTGGAGGAACTCAGCGGGTCAGGCAGCATCTCCGGAGAAAAGGAATAGGTGACATTCCAGGTAAGAACCCTTCCTCAGACTGAAAGATAGGGAAGGCCAGAACAAAACAGGGCCGGCAACAGGTGAGCTCAAGAAGGGTGGAGTCCATAATGGCACAATGTTGGCTGGGGAGGATGTGCTAATGACAGGGATGCGAGGATGCGGACCATGGAACTAGTAGGACAACTAGGGTGGGGGAAGGGGCAGTGGGGAAAGTAATGCAGAGGTATCTTGAAATTAGAGAGATCAATGTCATGCAGCTTCTCAAGCGAAATATGAGGTGCTGTTCCTCCAAATTGTATGTGTCCTCACTCTGACCGTGGAGGAGGGCCAGGACAGAGAGGTCAGTGTGGGAATGGGAAGGGGAGTTAAACTGTTTGTCAACCAGGAGGTACTACTTGGTGACATACTTCTTGTCAAAGTATTTCTGATGATTTATCATCTCGATTCCTTTGGTTCATCTATAATGCCATCGCAATGTTAAGAGGTGATGCCTAATTTGGTGGTGGTGTCAATTAAACAAATTATTTTATCGTGGGCTTGCTTGAGTTGCAGGTTTATTGTTTGTCTGCAGTGAATGCGAGAGCCAATCTGTATGAAATTGCCCTTCAATTCCCATGCAGTTGGAATTCTCTGCCTCAGAAGGCAGTGGAGGCCAATTCTCTGAACGCATTCAAGAGAGAGCTGGATAGAGCTCTTAAGGATAGCGGAGTCAGGGGGTATGGGGAGAAGGCAGGAACGGGGTACTGATTGAGAATGATCAGCCATGATCGCATTGAATGGCAGTGCTGGCTCGAAGGGCTGAATGGCCTCCTCCTGCACCTATTGTCTATTGTCTATTGTCTATTGTCTAAATTGCCCTTCAATTCCCATGCAGTTGGAATTCTCTGCCTCAGAAGGCAGTGGAGGCCAATTCTCTGATTGAGAGTGATCAGCCATGATCACATTGAATGGCAGTGCTGGCTCGAAGGGCCGAATGGCCTCCTCCTGCACCTATTGTCTATTGAAACATGACTTGTCACCATGTGTATAATACACCATGTTCTGGAGCTATCTCTGGATGAGTTTAGCAGATTCTTCTTTCAATTAGGTACTCTGAAAAGCTAAAAAAACAAGCTCAGGAATCTACAATCCAAAAATCACTGACACGGATAATGGTAAATAAAAGAGAAAATGCAGAAAATACACAACAGTTCAAACAACTTTTGTGGAGAAAGAATTGACTTTTCAGGCCAATACCTTTTTGTGGCAGGTCATAAATCTGATATGCTAACTCAACTCCACAGATGCTGCCTCAGTTGCTGAGTGTTTGCAGCATTTACTGAGTGATCCCAAGGAACACCATGTGTAGGAAAATAACTGCAGATGCTGGTACAAATCGAAGGTATCACAAAATGCTGCCTGACCTGCTGAGTTACTCCGGCATTTTGTGATACCTTCAAGGAACGCCATCTTATCTACGATAGACACAAAATACCGAACAGCGGGACTGCAGCATCTCTGGAGGGTAGGAATGAAGAGATGCTGCCTGTCCCGCTGAGTTACTCCAGCATTTTGTGTCTATCTTTGGTGTAAGCCATCATCCACAGTTCCTTCCTACGCGTCTCAGCTAATACTTTGAGTCTTCAAACTTTCAGATGCTTAGTATAGTTTAGTTACAGCGTGGAAACAGGGTCCCATGGCCCACCGAGTCCATGCCGACCAGCGATCATCCGTACAGTAGTTCTATCCTACACACTAGCGACAATTTACAGAAGCCAATTAACCTATAAACCTCCACGTCTTTGGAGTGTGAGAGAAAACCGGAGCACCCGGAGAAAACCCACGCAGTCACAGGGAGAATGTACAAACTCCATTACGACAGCACCTGTAGTCAGGATCGAACCCAGGACTCTGGCGCTGCAAGGCAGCAACTCTACCACTGCGCCCCTGTGCCACTGCTGAATGTTTGTAGAAATCTTTGTTTTTTTAGTATTTCCTGTAGTCAAGAAATGGCCCTTTTGTATAAAGAGCAATATTGTCGAATAGAAAGGTACAAGTGTGTGAAAGGAAACATTATTTCAATCGTGTGCCTTATTTTATGGACATTTTCTGTAAAATCATGGGATACAGGTAAATGTGATTTGCATTTGCTGAGTTACATAAAAGACATTTAGCATTGGCTAAACGTTAAAGGTAATAAAAGATAATAAAATCAAAACACTTGAATACTCTTCATTTAGTCTTACGGTTCCTGAACATTCATGATCCAACAACTGAATAAAGGGTCACCTATTCCTTTTCTCCAGAGATGCTGTCTGACCTGCTGAGCTACTCCAGCTTTTTGCATCTATAACGGGTCACAGAGTTTTTCTCTGTTTTCAAGATCAGATATGGAAAAGCTTGCAAAATATTCACTTCCATTTGTAACTTCTCAGTAAATGAAGGGTCCATGTCTGCCTATATTTGGACCTAGAATACATGCAGGTGTGGGCTGATAGGTTGAAAGAATATTTGTACCACAGAGTTTCCAGACAGTGATCATCTCCAGAGTCTAACCACCTGCACTTAATATTCAATACAGTTCATGCCACTGACATACAACACCCACCACCCCACCCACCCCCCTGCCCAACTGACACCACACGCCTCCTCTGCCAATCCCTCTATCAATATCTTGAAAGATATCATTGATCAGAAAGTGCACACTAGCCACATAACTATTAGGTTAGAGGCTGGAAATTCTATCGCAATTGTCTCATCTCCTCAGATTACCTGCAAGGCATGTCTGTGTTTTTATATTCTCCACACGTCTGGATGAATTAAAATCCAGTAGCAGTAAACAAAACAGGACTAAGCAGCCTGCTTCATTGGCATCTGTATTTTTTGTAAAGCCATGATAAACGTTTTGTTAAGATGTATATAGTTTATTAGTGAATATGGAGTTAGGTATTGTCCAATAGCATAAGTGTGTACAAGCAGTTTAGATACTACTTTGGCACTGGCTGGCATTCTTGGTCGAGCATTTATCCTGGTGTTATAGGACAAGTACTTTGTGTTTTAACAGTAATAATCATTTCTAATCATTTCTCCTCTCTCAGAGCATTGCAACTGCAATGCATGCAGTCCGCAAAACATACTGCTTTTATTTAACTAGGGTACTCCGACAGTGCACCCAAAAGTCTGCCAACAAGAAGGACAAGAACAGTAAGCACACAGAAATATCACCAAGTGCAGGTTCCCCTCAAAGTAGCATGCCCTCCTAACCTGCACGTAAATCACCTTTCCGCGAAATCATCTGAATCCTGCAACTTCCTATCCAACACCATTGCAAGGGAAGTCCACCAGACGGACTGCAGCAACTCAAGAAGATGGTTCAGCAGCATCTCCTCAGACCCTGTTGGCTTTGCCAGTGATGCCCACTGCCCAGCAAATGAATGGAGAACCTGGCTCAAAGTCAAAATCATGGGCTCAGCAATAGAGTATGTAACCGGGTTAAAGTACATGACAGGGAGTATGTTACTCGTTTTTATTTACTGTCCAACAAAGCAATTAGCTATGTCAAGAGTCAAGAGTGTTTTATTGTCATATGTCCCAGATAGAATTTCTGAATTCCCCAATTACCTGTAATTAGTTAGTTACCCTATATTTTATTTATATTTGGTTTGGGATTCAGCATAACTACAGAAAAAGCACAGTGCGAAGAAATGTGCCCATTTATATCATTTGAATCGCAATGCACTGATGTGAACATTCTTGGTCCTCACTGTGGAGTTTTTTCAAAAGAATATATAGTTGTTTTTCTTACAACAAACTCACATTTCCAAGAGTAAATTCATCACAGTTTCATATTTCAAAAATGTCCAAAATGTTGTACCCTTTAAAGGTTCAAGTGACTAACTGCTCCCTGGCTTGCAACAATATTTGTATAAAATTCCAGAAGAACTCTTTGGTAAACTGTACCTATCACGTCTGTGTTCTTTATGTCTAATGTACATTAGTCCATGTATGTACATTTTGCTATGGGCTTTATTAGAACTTACTGGAAACACACACCCTATAGAGTCACTCTGTTAGATTTTTTAAACACAGGAGAAGTCAATAATCTTTCACTTGAGCCTCTGCATACAAGTGAAATCAACCTTATTGCTCACAAGTAGCAGAGCACTCCTTGCCAGATGGCAAGGAGCTGTGAAGAATAAACCTTGTCGTTTTCTTGTCATTCAATACGTGTGAAATCCATGAGCAATCAATTCTTTGCCAAAGACTTACTGAAGTAAAAGGATGCAGAGCTTAACTTTTTCCATTTTAGGTAAAGCAGAGAGGTCGTTCAAGGTGGTCGACATAGGAGCACAGGGACTTACTGAGTGAAATTGGAAGCCAAAACCATTTTTAAATAGAGTCTTTTAAACACACTTTGCAGGAACAGGAAAACACAGTTTACACATAGAATCATAGAGTCATACAACATGGAAGCAGGCCCTGTGGCTCAACTCATCCATGTCGACCAAAATGCCTCATCTCAGCAAGTCCTATTTACCTGCAAATGGTCCATATCCCTCTAAACCTTTCCTATCCATATATCTGTCCGTGTCTTAAATGCTGTTATAGTATCTCCTTTGGTATCCCGTTCCATATACCCACCACCCTCTGTGTGAAAAGACGCCGTAGGTTCCTATTAAATCTTGCCCCTTTCATTTTAAACATGTCCTCTGGTTTTTGATTCCCTACCCATGGGAAAAGACTGCACATTCACCTTATCTATTACCCTCATGATTTTATACACCTGTATAAAATCACCTCTCATCCTCCTGCGCTCCAAGGAACATGTTTTGTCTTTAGTTTTGTGCAATTACTACATTTTGTAAATCAGTCATAACCTATATTTTTATTGTTGATTGATTGCCAAGGCTCAAAGATTCAAATGCTGGAAAATTCAAATCCACTTTTTTGAGCACAACTTGTACCCTTGAGGCAAAAGATTGTGGTTGGCACAATTAAATGATTAAATTGCTCCTTTCGTACAAGCCCAGAGTGCTTTACCAACATTATATAAAAATAACATGAACCACAGTTTTGCTTGCAGTTTCAAACTTTGCCAACAATTAGAAATGAATCCTTTACTGCACGGTTCTTTCTATAATTTAGGAAGAATTATCACCTTTAATTAAAGTGGAAATTACACATAAAAGTAAATTAACTGTAAAATAATAAGTTCTTAAGAATTAACTATTTTGATCGAAACTGGATGATGTAATATCATACAATGGCAATTTAAATGTAAAAATAAAATTCCTTCAGTTTAGTGTGCACAAAAGATGATTCTGTCGTTGAAAAAACACACAAAGTGCTGGAGTAACTCAGCGGACCAGACAGCATCTCTAGAGGGCATGAGTAGATGATGTTTCAGTTAGGGACTCTTCTTCAGAACTTTTGACCCACTCAAACTTTTGACCCACAAAGTTACTCCAGCACTTTGTGTTTTCTTTGTAAACCAGCATCTGCAGTTTCCTGTGTCTCTGACTTCATCATACCTGACCCAGATGTCACATACATATTATTTGAGTCACTGATTGTTTTTAAAGGACCACTGTTATAATTTATAAGAAAGCTTATTTATTTACTGCATGATATTTCCCATGGCCATGTTTACCATTGCAAAATACAGTTCAAAACTAATTACAACCTAAAGGGTAAAATCTGTGTAAGTGCCCTTCACGGAGAACAATTGCATTACACAAGCCAACACACTAGCCAATGCCACACATTGAATACATTAATATAAATACATAATGTTCAGTATTGAATTATGTTTAGTGCATTGCAGCAGAGTTGCAATGCTAATGATTGCTTAAAACAAAAATGTAAGGACCATGAATAGAGAGGTATTTTTAATGTAAAATATCGCCTTTTAACTGCAAAACATTTAGTTATTATTGAGTGTGCTGCAATCTGAACCCACAAACACAAAGGCAGATGGTCAAACCTGTGTGTGTTAACTGCCTTTAATGTAATGGAAGTGATCTTACTATATTTTCTTTACATGTTTGCAGTCGTGTGCTTCAGTCTTTACAATATGTTACAGGCGTGAGTATTTGACTACCATTCTATGGCAAATCCCTATTTTCTTGGATAGAGATTCATAACATGATGCCAGAGAAAAAGGTAAGTTACTCAGAGATAGTATTTGAAGTTATTTCATTTCAGTATATACATTGTGTTTTATTTACAATGAAGCATTATTGACTCATCTCTTTTATACACCAAAGAACTTTTAAGCACATTTCTTCAAACAACTTTTTTCTAACAATATATCATTCTTAATACTCCAAAACAAGCACTTTTAGGATTGTCCAACAATAAATACTATTGACCAGAAAGATACTAATAATTATTGCAAGCAAGTTCTGCACTTTTTTCATGTTGAATAAAGAGCTACTTATTGCTTGATACATAATTTAAGAATATTATTCTTTGCCTTATGATGTAAACACCTGTATTGCTCAAAACTGGGGACAATTAGAAGTTGATGTTGACTATCACAAGATCAAAATATAATACATATATAGCTGTAAATGGGTATCTGTATAAAATATTTACTATAAGTGAAACAAAGAATACCTATGTTCTCTGAATTATTTACATCCACTATTTTTTTCATGTACATATGTTGAATTGTCCCATTGTTATATATCTGGAAATAGTGCATTTTCCCCTATATTTTCCAATTTTTTCAATGAATCAAAGCAATTCACACTAAATTGCTTCTGAAGAAGGTATAGACTGAACCATAAAGTGTCTACTTGCCATCATTCAAGTTTTGGAAACTTCAATGAACATTTTATTGAACTTAGGAATTGACTTGTACTCTTGGTCATCATCCTACGAATGGGACAGATGAGATTTCTGAGGTGGAGGGTTAGGGAACAATATAAATTCTGGGGATATTTCTCAATATTCATAAAATCCATTTTTGTGAAACAAGTTTTGTGTTTAGTAATGGCCCTGATTTTACCTTGAATAAAAATGTACTTCAGTGAATGGTAATCATGTGTTATTCCTTGCTTATGCTTTCAGCTACTCAGTAACTACTTATTTTACAATGCCAACCAATGTGATTTCCCTTTCTCTCCCTCTCCTTCCACGCAAGCAATATCTGTTTAGGTTGTCTCCATTAGTATTTATTTTGGAAATATTAAAGCTAATTCTGGGCTACAATGTTTCACTTGCTACCTAAAAGGTGTATTTTATTAATCAATAGACCTGACTTGCTTGTTTCATTCCACTGCAAACTCTTCTAGTAATATTTTGAAATAATGATGCAAACAAAATTATAATTGCCTGGAGCAACAGAAATAAGGATCTCCTCCTTCCAATGACTCATGTAAGCATGTAGGTGTCCCATATTGCTCATGACACCCCACCATATTTCCTCATCTGTACCATATGAGATCATGGCAGCAATTAGTTCAAGGGGACTCTTTCTAGGATTTGTACAATGTCGCTAATGATTCTTCCATTTGATAATTACACAACTTTTTGACAAATTTTACAAATGAAACATTAACTATACATTGCAGAGAAACATCCACCAGATGGAACCCTTCACTTTTGTTTTTGGTGAATGACTTATTTAAATATCATTCAAATAAATAGAGTAGGAAGAAGGGAGGGGAAGAATGTCTCAATGATATGTCATTGTATAAAATGTCCTTTGAAAATTACAGCCATTTATGATTGATTTTCCAAAGAAAAGTATTGCTAGAAAACTGTGTTCAGTTTCATCAAATGCAAACATTCAGGTATGTCAGATCAATTAAGGGATCTTTGAATTAGCTGTTTTCAGTCCATTCTGGCACCATGCCAACTCCATGAACTGAGTGGTACTGATGTGGTGAAAGGGTTCTTGACATGCCATGTGGATACAAGTAGTCAGAAGGTTGAAGATTGTTTGCAGACTGAATGGCAGCTTGAGGAGCACACGGCCTGACTATGGGCTGGTGAGAAACTGAGGTCTGATGCTGAAACATGTGGGTATCCCCTATCTGTGGAGACCTGTGGTTGGCGACGCCACTGATGCGAGGCATTAATGGGCTCGATGTGAAATGCGCTGAGAAGTGTTGGTAGGGTATTCGGTCCATGGGCTGCATGGCAGTCACTGTGCAGCTGCTGTACGAAGGAACAGTGGCCCAAGTGTTACAACTTATCTCGTCAAGGCTGGAGCCAGGGTCCGTTCCCGATGTAGACCCAGCATACATGCACGCCTGCCGTTGTGCTGAGTCAGTCCGATAAGACGGAGCAAGATTTTGCTGTTGGGAGTAACTTGGGGACCTATAGAAAGGGTCATCTTCTTGAGGTGGGCTTTCCATATATGACTTCTTGAATGGATGCTCGGTTGAGTTGCAGTCTTCTTCTACTGCTTATGGAAATAAATCAGAATGGAATCAAACTTCAGTTAATGAGCAATCTATGTATGAAAAAGTACAGATATCATTTAATTATTAAAGACTTTGCTTTTGTCAGTAAATTTTATGAAAATGATCTTATAAACAGCATAGTCCTTCTGCAGTTGTACAGGGCCCTAGTGAGACCGCACCTGGAGTGCTGTGTGCAGTTTTGGTCTCCAAATTTGAGGAAGGATATTCTTGCTATTGAGGGCGTGCAGCGTAGGTTTACTAGGTTAATTCCCGGAATGGCGGGACTGCCGTATGTTGAAAGACTGGATCGACTAGGCTTGCATACACTGGAATTTAGAAGGATGAGAGGAGATCTTATCGAAACATATAAGATTATTAAGGGGTTGGACACGTTAGAGGCAGGAAACATGTTCCCAATGTTGGGGGAGTCCAGAGCAAGGGCCCACAGTTTAAGAATAAGGGGTAGGCCATTTAGAACTGAGATGAGGAAAAACCTTTTCAGTAAGAGAGTTGTAAATCTGTGGAATTCTCTGCCTCAGAAGGCAGTGGAGGCCAATTCTCTGAATGCATTCAAGAGAGAGCTAGATAGAGCTCTTAAGGATAGCGGAGTCAGGGGGTATGGGGAGAAAGCAGGAACGGGGTACTGATTGAGAATGATCAGCCATGATCACATTGAATGGCCGAATGGCCTCCTCCTGCACCTATTGTCTATTGTCTATTGTCTATAGTCGTAATGTTGAAGATAGACACAATATGCTGGAGTAACTCAACGAGTCAGGCAGCATCTCGGGAGAGAAGGAATGAGTGACGTAACATGTCTGAAGAAGGGTCTCGACCGGAGACGTCACCCATTCCTTCTCTCCCGAGATGCTACCTGACCTGCTGAGTTACCGGCATTTTGTGTCAACTTTCATATCACAGGGTTGTAACCTGCCCAAACGAAATATGAGAATGCACCATTGTAGATTGCTGTGTGGCCAGCTCTGATTTGTTCTGTACCTTTTCATACCTCTAGTTTCCCCCTCCCCTGAGTCTCTGTCTGAAGAAGGGTCTTGAGCCGAATCGTCACCTATTTTATTTCTCCATGGATGCTGCCTGACCCGCTGAGCTACTCCAGTACACTGTGAAACGTCACCTATCCGTGCTCTCCAGAGATGCTGCCTGACCCACTGAGTTACTCCAGCATTTTGTGTCTGTCTTCGGTGTATACCAGCATCTGAAGTTCCTTCCTACACACATAGTACACTGTGTACATATAGCATTACGACTAAGTGTCTTATATCTCTGGGCCACTTCAAATCAGTATGCTCAAGTTTCATTTCACAGGCGTGAATGCAATGTCTTGGCTCACATTCCATGTCAGAGCAAAGAGAGGAAGCAATCCCAGAGGTGCCATACTTTGGGAAGAAACACTGAACTGAAGCATTTTGCCCTTGCTGATGAATATTATAGAGTCTGTGACAGTACCTAAAGAACAACAATGGAGTTCTTCCCCAACATCATGGCAAACATTTAAGCCTTAATCAATGTTACCAAATGCATTAACTATCTGGTCACACCCACATGTTGGTCTATAATAGTGGGAAGGAACTGCAGATGCTGGTTTACACCAAAGATAGTCACAAAATGCTGGAGTAACTCAGCAGATCAGGCTCAAGTCTCGATCCGAAACCTCACGCATTCCTTCTATCCGGAGATGCTGCCTGTTGTTGGTATATGTTACCCAGGTTACAGTGGTTACCATACTTCATTAGCTGCAATGAGTTTGAGAATGTAATGAAGTTATAAATAATCCAGTTCTATGCAAATCTTTTATGGATTGAAAGATAGTGTGAAACAGGTACTTCAGCCCACACCCACATTTGATCCCCCGTTGACACGAGTTCTATGTTGTCCCACTTTCGCATGCACTCCCTACACACTTGGGGCAATTACAGAGGCCAATTGACATACCAACCCACATGTCTTTAGGATATAGGAGGAAACCATAACACCTGGAGGAAACCTTTGCGGTCACAGGAAGAACATGCAAACTCCACACCGACTCCACACCTGAAGGCAGGATTGGGCCAATGTCTCTGGTGTTGATGAGGCAGCAGCTCTACCTGCTGCACCACTGTGCTACCCTTCATCTTGGAAGACACAAAATGCTGGAGTAACTCAGCGGGGCAGGCAGCATCTGTGCAGAGAAGGAATGGATGACATTTTGGGTGAAGAACATATGTCTCCCTTTCCCCTGACTTTCAGTCTGCAGAAGGGTCCTGACCTGAAACGTCACCCATTCCTTCTCTCCAGATATGCTACCTGTCCCGCTGAGTTACTCCAGCATCATTGTGGTTATCTTCAGTGTAAACCAGCATCTGCATTTCCTTCTTACACATACCTTCAACTTGGTAGTCTGGGGCTATCAAGCCAATCCCATGTCTTTCACTTCTCGCATGCTCGAAAAGGTTCAGAAAAGATTTACGAGGATGTTGCCAGGACTAGAGGGTGTTACCTATAGGGAGAGGTTGAGTAGGGTGGGTCTCTATTCCAAGGAGCATAGGAGGATGTGGGGAGATCTTATAGAGGTATACAAAATCATGAGAGGAATAGATCGGGTGGATGCACAGTCTTTTACACAGAATAGGGGAATTGAGGACCAGAGGACATAGTTTCAAGGAGAAGGGGAAAAGATTTAATAGGAATCTGAGGATTCACTTTTTCACACAGAGGGTGGCGGGTGTATGGAACAAGGTAGTTGAGGCTGGGACTATCCCATCATTTAAGAAACAGTTGGACAGGTTTAGACACGTTATGGACCAAGCACAGGCAAGTGGAACTACGGTAGCTGGGACATTGTTGGCCAGTGTGGGCGAGTTGGGCCGAAGGGCCAGTTTCCACATTGTATCACTCTATGACTTTATGACTCTAAATCACAACGTGTGAACATATCAGTGGTGAAATAACAATTCCCACTTCCTTACTTCAATGGGTTTATACGCCAAGGAAATATTCTTGCACCCTTTACATCTGCGTTGTCAAAGGATCTGTGTTAATCAGCCTTGGGCGGTATATTTTGCGAAAGGGTTGCCTGCAGAAGATATATCTCCACAAAAGCTATCTCTTGCCTTCAGCTTCCATCCGGCATAGTATTGCTACAATGCACTTAGGAAGAACCCGTGGTGACCAGCCCAGCCTGTGCGAGGTTGAGATGGGATTTGCAAGGTCACATGTTCCCTTCACATCACAGCATTCCATCTCGCCACTGTAGCTCCAAGAGTTGTTTATTTTTTGACACTCAAGCAGAACAGATAACTAGTTATTTAGAGAAGCCACCCACAGGATAGTCAGTTCAGATTTCTCAGTGGGAACACTTGAGGCGCATTGCTACTTGTCAGTTTATTTTCTGCATCTGTTCATCCTCGATAGTCCGACGCTTACCGGAAAAGAGTTTCAGTTTCAGTTTAGTTTATTGTCACGTGTAGCGAGGTACAGTGAAAAGCTTTTGTTGCGCGCTAACCGGTCAGCAGAAAGACAATGCGTGATTGCAATCGAGCCATTTGCAGTGCACCGACACTTGATAAGGGAATAACGTTGAGTGCAAGGTAAAGCCAGCAAAATCCAATCAAGGGTAATGCGAGGGTCACCAAAGAGGTAGATTCACCAAAGAAGGGGAAAACATTACATTTCCCATTCTAACGTGCGCTACCTATAAACCTTTTTCGCCGTACAACATTTCAAGCTGATATACTCCAGCATTTTGTGAATAAAAACCTTCGATTTGTACCAGCATCTGCAGTTATCTTCTTATAATATCTGACAGGTTGTGTGTTGGGTGCACAATGAAACGCGCCGCGGCCACGCAACATGCCTTACCTTTCCTTTTGCTGCAGTGATAAAGCGGACTCTGTTCCTGGGACAGTGTGTACGGGTTGGGAGTGAGCAGCTCCTGCGATGTACTCGACACGCCGTTCTCACATTGGTACTGAGAATTCAGGTTGTTAGACACGGGCAACACTCGCACCTCCCCGCTGAACTGACTCGCAGCGGACCCCACACGTTGTCTCACTGTGCTCCGGGGAACCACCGGGTATTCTTTACTGTGGGCATATTGCAAAAGAAAACACGTTAATGTCCAAGATAGACACAACATGCCGCAGTAACTCAGCGGAACAGACAGCATCTCCAGATAGAAGGAATGGGTGACGTTTCGGGTCGAGACCTTTCTTCAGACCAAAGCGGGAAGATGCCATCAACACTACTCTAATCCACAACCAGTCTGAAGAAGGGTCTCGACCCGAAACGTCACCCATTCCTTCTCTCCTGAGATGCTGCCTGACCCGCTGAGTTACTCCAGCTTTTTGTGTCTATCTACCCTACTAATACTACGTCGTGGTTGCGGTTCTACCTCTTGATGAAAACTACATTCAGTCTGGTGCCTTGAAGAGTTACATTTCACATACCATTTTCAACATTTTTTGCATTGTTTGAAAATGATAACTAAACCTTTATTTTTAAATTATGTTTGATTCCCTCGTCGCTGCCTTTCGATCTGTCATTTCTAATTACATCGGGCCGAACGTCCAATGCAATTGTAAGTGTAATAGCCTTAGGAAAACCTTGTCTTCTTGTCTGGGGCCAACAAAGCTTACTTCATGGCTTTGTTTCAAGGTATGCATTCGTTGGCTAGTAATGATTTATTGTTTTGGCCAGGGTCATTCGACGCCTGATCTCAACCTTTTTAATAAAAATATTCTTGGACCAGGTCAGCGCTTGGAAAGTCTGACCCAACAGAGTGCTGTCTTAAGTCCAAATCTGACCCCTTTTGAAATGGTCTGCAACAACGATATCTTGTGATAGTCTCGCGTTCTACCAGGTCTCCGTGCGAAGCCGGGTTTTGATGAATTGATTGCATGGATGCAGGCCCTTCGGCCCGCCGAGTCCAGGCCGGCCATTGATCACGCGATCACTCTAGTTTTATGTTATCCCACTTTCGCATCCATTCAATACATTCTAGCAGATCGAGGGGGGGGGGGCAATAAATGTAAGAGGTATTTCATTAAATGACCGCCGAGAGTAGACCAGTGGAATACAAAAATGCAACGTGTTTTATGTATCATCCCGGACAGCTTGCATTCTGTCAATATCACTATCAATATCAATATCACAGTCTATCACATACAATGCAGGGTTGTGCAAGCAAATTACCTTTGCATTCGTGACATTCTGTGCAACTCCATATCATCGCTCCCGCGAAATCCCTTTGCAAAAGGATTGTTTTCTATTTTGAGTTGGGTAATCTAAATTGGAAATCAAAATCTGCTTTAAATTCCTTACAAAATGTTAACATAAAATAACTTAAAACAGCATCCCCTGTGAACATAATGACAATTGAAAGGGAAAAAAAGGCTTGACGTTAAGATGGACTTTAAGTGCATATCTGACCCATTATTTTTTTCAAAGATAGACACAAAGTGCTGGAGTAACTCAACGGGTCAGGTAGCATTTCTGGAGAGAAAAGATGGTTGACGTTTCGGGTCGGGAACCTTCTTCAGACTCTCGAGAGTAAAAGGATGGATGAAGAAGGGTCCCGACCCGAATCGCCACTCATCCTTTTTTTCTCCAAAGATGCTGCCTGACCCGGTGAGTTACTCCAGCCATTGGTGTCTATATTTGGTATAAACTAGCATCTGCAGTTCTTTGTCTGATCACCTTAATGTTTTCTTATTTCACCGTGTGATTTTTTCGTCTTTAAAGAAAGTAACTGTTTTCACTTCCGAACATTTTAAATCACATTAGAGGCTCAAGTGACTGAGGATGCAAGAAAATGCGAAGTGCTGGAGGAACTCAAAAGGTCAGGCAGCATCTGTGGAGGGAATGGACGGGCGACGTTTTGGGTCGGTACATTTATTCAGACTGACGGTATTTTTAAAGATATTGTAGGTCTGAAACGGGATGTAACACATGTCGGTGTAATTTGTAGCAATGTTCTGCAACGTTAATCTGGCACTGAATTGTGTAAAACTAAGCGTGTGACATAAACCTTTGCGTCTGCTTGCGAGGTAGCTGGTCATGCTGATTTGGAAGTTTCATTATCGCCTAGAAATCCAATGGGCACAAAAAAAACAGTGGTCGAAAAGGGAATCTCAAAGCCTTTGAATTGGATTTGGATGCTGAATAATTGCTAACCCGGTTCAAAGAGGCGGTATAAAAGTGCCCATGCTGTCCAGGAAACTTCCTGGGGACTTCATATGTCTCAAGTAATTTACTGTTGTTTTCCAAACACACGTGTTCGCCGCTGCTTTGTCTGAATTGATCGGACGTTTGGTATGTTGACCACTATAGCTGAGATCCGCCAAGCTATCAAGAGCCGACTCCGGCCACGTCCGTTCCAGGTATTGATGGTGTAACAGTAGCCCTTGCTAGCATTTAATGAATTAGCCAGGTCGGATTGAAAATGAAGACACATAGAACCTAGTTTGTGTAGGAAAGAACTGCAGATGCTGGTTTACACCGAAGATAGACACAACATGCTGGAGTAACTCAGCGGGACAGGCAGCATCTCTCGACCCGAAACGTCACCCATTCCTTCTATCCAGAGATGCTGCCTGTCCCACTGAGTTTATTATAGTTTAGTTTACAGTTACTCCAGCATTTTGTGTCTATCTTCGGTAGAATCTAGTTTTTATGATTTCTGTAACAAATTGAGAAGACCCATACGATTAAAGTTAATACCTTCGTGTATAATCATCCCACTGCTAGGAAAAATGTACGGCCAATATTTTGCACAACTAAATATCCTGCAGTGTATATTTTGGACAAGTTTAAAGGGCCAATTCTAACACGAAAACGTTCGGTATTTTCAGTGAGCAACTTGTGTTGGCGATTTTGAAAAGTCCTTTTCCAAAGTTCGTTGCTTTTAAGGTGAGAAAATATTGTCCCGCGCGGATCCCGCCAACGGCTCAACGAGGTGCAATTAGTTGACAAGTGATACTCAACAGCGTAACTTTGGGAGCTGGCGTTATAATCAATTGGGTTTTCGTAAAGCGTTATAATCAATTGGGTTTTCGTCAGGGCGCCGTGGCATTATAGACATTCAAGGCGATACACCAACGAGGCACAATATATCAGATGGGGAAACATGCGGGCGTTACTTTAAGTAATATGAGCTGAACAACTAACTTTCATTTTTATAAAATATCTTTGAGTTATTTGAGTTTAAAATATTCATAATTCTGTTATTTTATAAAGTATCTTATTGATTGAAAATAGCCAACTTCGATTTCATGTGTCAAATACTGCACGCATGGATTTCTTGCTTTCAGAGTTAGACATTAGACAAGTATTTAATAGTATTTATCTAATAACACGTCATTATTTTATATTTTTATAACAGCTTTTTAAAAAATATTTTCGATGAACATACGATTAATCTCAGCATGAAAATATTAGTGAGTTATTTTGTGCGTGCTGTGTTTCATTTGTATTGCAAGCTCGAGGCAGTATTTTTGTGTCTCAAAGTGATGTGGAATACAATCATTCAGCAGAGAGAGAGAGAAGTTGGGGAACGATAATGACGCGTTACAAACTCATTGATGATTAAATATTATTTTCGCAACAAATCACAGGTTACCTTACAAAAAGCCTCAAAGGCACACGGCAGAACCAAAACGGCTTTATACTTAACATTTATTCACAAAATGCTGAGTTACTCCAGCATTTTGTGAATAAATCGATTTGTACCAGCATCTGCAGTTATTTTCTTATATATTTATACTTAACATGCCTATTTTAATAAAATGGATATCAGAATTCAATTGTGCTAAGCGCAAAACCTTGGGGAGTAAATGTCCCTATGTGCATTTCTAATTAATTGTCCGGCCGTATACTTGTAAAGAGTTTTAAATTATTTGCTTCTCGGCCAAATAATTTATCCTGTTACTAACTTTCAACCTGTCCCGTTTTGAATTAATTTGATATTTGTTCCCAAGAAGCTTTCTCTTTCTAAGAAGCAGGCATTGATGGGCACGGCTCGTTTACACGAAAGTTCCCTTGCTGTTAAAATTGGTAAAATCCTCGAATCCCAAGGATCACATTTCATAGGTGATTTTTTTTTAAAAGGACGTCTGATTGAAATATTTTACAATCTCGTGAAGAATATTAATATCTTAAGTTCAAACCCCAATCTAATGCCTCAAAGCCTTGGGCTTGGTAGAATTTCAAGGGAAACACAATCTTTTTTTCATTAAAAGTGATAAATGTCAGGTCCGTGTTGCAATTGGTGAACTGCAGGTGAGGCTCTTGCTTTGATTGTGGTTGGAAAGTTAAATGAATTCCAATTCCAAGCCTCGACCTTTTACTGGAATAAACGGTGCTAGAGAACGTGTTTGCCCGTCAATTGTTTAACCCGACGGCGAGGCATTTGAACAGAACTATAAAATATGCTGTTTTCCCCTCCTCAGGTCGTTCAATGACGCCCGCCAGAATGATTGTTGATCTTTGAAACTTTAATCCTCAACTAATTCCCCAAATGGCGTTATTTCACTAAAGGCGGAAATTAAAAATTAGTCTAAAGTTTTCATTTGTGGTGAGTTATTAAAGTATCCTCGGATAGTGCAACCCACACTCAAAATCCCTGGCGGAAAAAAAAATAAGCGACCTTAATCGCAAACGGTAAACCTCTGGAATAAAGGCAGAAATATTCAAATTATACCGCGACCCATCAGCATCTAAGAATAAAATGAAGACAGTTTGGGGCGTGTAACTGTACACACATCTTCCCAATCTTAACTATTTTATGTTCTTAGAATCTGAGCAACTACATCAATTTCCGTGTAATATAAATAAACAACATTTAAATCTGTAATGTGTGTCCATGAAATTAATAATTAAAGTATAGAACTAAAGTGGCGCGTTCGTTCGCAATGTACCGCAGTCAAAACATCCCCTTATCGATTGCCACCTGTCTATGTTTTGCTCAATTTCACGCCGGGCCGGTGATCGATAAAACCACAAGACTGAATGCTGCTTCTCTTTACAAACAATATGTTGGAAGTGATATTTGGGGTTACATGGGTGTGAGTGGGCGAATGGATTCGAGGTAGTTCGAACTCACTCAGTACGTTCTTACCTTGTGGTTTTGATACGATGTCACCGCTATAAAGGCAGTTTCAACGAAAACATGGGTACAGAAAGCTGTGTTTTTCGACCCAAATCCGTTATTTTCGTCGGCCTTTACAATATGCAACCTGGGCTGGTATTTGTGCATCGAATTTAGAATAATCTAACAAAGGAAAACATGGAAAGTAAATATTCGGATCAAAATCAAGGATTTAGATTTAGCTTTTTTTTTATCAGCTTTGTGTTGGGTATTTGCATAAACGAGAACGAGAGAAGGATGTGTGTGGGGTTCCTCCTTGTGTAGGAAGGAACTGCAGATCGAAGGTATTTATTCACAAAGTGCTGGAGTAACTCAGCAGGTCGGGCAGCATCTCGGGTGAGAAGGAATGGGTGACGTTTCAGACTGATGTCTGAAGAAGGGTCTCGACCCGAAACGTCACCCATTCCTTCTCTCCCGAGATGCTGCCCGACCTGCTGAGTTACTCTAGTACTTTGTGAATAAATACCTTCGATTTGTACCAGCATCTGCAGTTATTTTCTTAAGGAACTGCAGATGCCGGTTTAAACCGAAGACAGGCACAGAAAGTTGGAGTAAGTCAGCGGGTCAGGCAGCATCTCTGGAGAGAAGGAATGGGTAGTCGAGACCCTTCCTCAGACCTTTTTTTGGTTTAAAATGCTCGGGGAAAGATCGTCACACAGATCGTCTTTTTCAATCCCCCCGCTTCTGTAATTTTCCTCAACCAAATGGCAATTTGCCGGCGACGACGGGGCCAGTTCTCATTCCGGGGGGTTTCGCCCAGAGTGGCGGTGATTTTTTTATTTTGGAAAGCACCCAACTACCTAAGGCCCCTTCCACTAGCAGCCAACCTCTTGTGAGGACACACTGCCTTTCTTTTTTTTCCCCCTCTAAAATGCGATTTAAAACGTTACAAGCATCCGGTAAAGCCAAAGTGACTTTTCGAAGGACTCATTGTGCAATTACTCCAAGATCGCCAAGATTGTTGGTAGGGAGGGGGTAGGATTGGGAGCGGTTCTGGCGACAGTAAGACGCTTCTTGTCCCGCAATGGCAAACCCTCCAAGTCATCTCTTCTTGCAGTCTCTCTCATCCCCCAGGCTTAGTTAAATTGTGTTGACAGTCCCGTAAGCCCTAGACATCACTGGTGAACGATCTAATGATTTTTAATTTCATTACATCCCGTTTAATTGAGAGGCTACCAGTACTGGTTACATCCAGCAATTTGTTCAATGAATTTCTCATTGTTGCCTCTCAATCCGTTTGTTTAGAGAGATTTTTGCAATCGCCGCCTTTTCACAGTAGGGAAGGCTGTCTTCATCGGCCTTCCATCTATTGCCCGGCAGTCTCCAAGGCTACCGTTACCTAACGAAGTGCTTAATGTCCGGAAAACAGAGCTCTCTGTTCTGCTGGACGAATGTGTAAGGAAATTCAGCGCCACTGTTAAAGTTGACATTTCCAATTTGTGTTTTGGTTCTGTTTTTCTAACGTCGATTCTTATCTCGCAGATACTACAGGCGGGGGAGATGTGTTCGATGTCAGTACTTTTACACATCAACTGGAATAACTGAACTCATTAAAAAAAATAGCTAAAGGATTTCACTGGCGCCCCCGAACTTAAAGGAGGATGTTTGGTCCACTCTTTATAATACAACGATATTTCGCATCGAATGGATTGGAAAGTTAGGCCGGGCAATGGAAGGGAAATGAACACGTGTGCTTTTCTCATAATACTGGTATTGTTTATGTTAAGGCAGGCCTCTCCGTGTCCCATCGTGCATCGCAGCAGAATGAGGCAATTTGTGTTCAAGGCCATTAATTTCAGGTAGAGTGAAAGGTTCCATTCTCAACCGGTGCTTGCAAATTATTGCATTCCTGATGCGCCGCTTTTTATCAAAAAACCCCAACATAATTTGGCCCAATTCCGCAGTTGAAATAGCAACCTTGTTAATGTTCACTTCTTAGATGTACAGCAACGCGAGAAAACCAACAATAATTATTCATGTTAAGCCGAATGTTCTACTCAGTCCCACCACTCTACAATTTCCCCGTTAACCCTTCGCCGACCATCGAGCCGGTTACGTTTCTTTGCATTCCTCGCCAGGGTCAATGGCTAAAAGCTTCAACTTTCGAGACACCCGCGTGTCGAACAGTCAGCCCAACGTTAATTGGTCCTCTTCTGTTAAGATTGGGCAGGTTTCGATGATCATTGGAGTTCAGGTACTTTTGATGGAAGGAGGTGGAATGCAAATAATAAAAATAGCGAAGCACTTACATGTCCGAAGGGGTCCAGGTGGTTATTGGTAAGTTTGAGTTTTTGGAAGGAGACCAACTGCCTCATCCAATGTGCCCCAGTGGCAGGTGAATCTGGGTGAACGTACAGCCTCCCCGGCATCGCAGGTTCCGCCTTGCCCGTCACAGACCTTGGGAAAATAAAGCGTGGAAAATGTTCAGGGTAATCGAAGCTAAACTCCTACATCAGTCCAGTCTAGACACGGAACACACAAAGAGCATTTGCCAACGATAAAACAGGTGTCGCCCTCAATGAATATTTTATACACGTTGAAACCAAACTCTGAATCTACATCACAGAATCGCTGCTAGGAAGTGAAATGCTCCAAATAACAGGGGGAAATTTCCATTTTAGAAAAAAAAGGCCGCGCGTTTGTCTGAAGTAAACCTTATAACCCCACTTAGGGAGTCGCTCATTTCTCCACACACGGCCTTCTTTATACACAATATACATGTCAGTTTCCACTCGTGTTACAGCAAGTGGCGCTTATAAAAAGACTCATCATTGTCGTCTTCCCACAACACCATTACCACAACATTCCGAAATCTACTTTTTAAAAAATCTGGTAAGTGTGACCGAGCAGACAAATACTACACAGCACTTGCCATTTATTGTCGGCGAACTTATAACGGTGATCGTCTGCCGGTACGATGTCCATTAGAAGGATGTATTTTGTCTTCGGATTTAACCCGGTCACCTTCACTTTGTAACTAGGAAACATGCGCCTGAATTAAAACGAGAAGCGTTTTTTTAATGCAGGGGCGATAGATACATTGCGTAAAACACTCTCCATAGAAAATATGAATTCCCACCACTGTAAACAATGATACGTGCCGCTGGAGACCTCGCCTGGTGTTTACTGATACATGACTTTGTTTTGTACAAGCAAACGGATGGAAAAAAGGTTGATTGTTCAACCTGCACAAACAAACACGATGTGTAATTCATGTACACAGTAGACACGAGTTATAAAAGCCGCGGGTAAACAGGCAGCATTAATGCAGCAAAGTAATGTACACAACATGGCTTCGATCGTGGCCTAATTTGTACCCCGCGTACAAAGCCTGATGTCCCATCGCTTTGTATCAAAGTGGCTGTTAGTTTGTGAATGCGAAATGTGTTTACAGAATACTTTGGCAATATAATCTAAAGGTGGCTTCATTCATTAAGACATTGCATTTTAAAAAAGGAGGGGGGTGGGGGAGAGAGTAAAAAGCTTTTAACTGGAAACGCTATATTTATTGTCTCGCCATATTACCGAATAACAGCTTGACTATATGCAGATCTTTATAAATATTTATTACTTGTTCAGCGTAAGTGGGGTGAAATTGAAAGCCCACGAGGAAACATATTGTCTGCATGCAAATAAAACAAATCTTGACGGGGCAGAATAATAAGAAATCATTGTTTTAATCCGAAATTAAGATGCTATGTCCTTTGCCTTAGCTCTTTCAAGGGATCGCAATTTTAATGTCCTGAATTTCTGCCTCATCCCACAAGTTTGTGAATTATTTAGAATCTTATTGCAATTATCATTTAACAAAATAAAATAAACAAAAGATGTTGGGGTGGGGGGGGGGGGGGTTAAATGAATGAAATGCGAATGTAGCGGGGAACAGATGTAATTAGTATAATTTATTAATTCGCGTCTGTATGTTAAATAAAGTACCTTACCGCTTCAGCTTATAAAAGCTCCAGCAGTTTAGCTAAACATTCGAACTATAGTTGCTACAAATAATTCGAGGACAAAGTTTAAAATCTGTGCATTCATGGAAGCTTTCAGATATGTATTCTATAAACTCAGTCTTTTTTTGAATATCACTTCAAGGCTGACTGGATTTGCGGTCCGCAGTCACTTTAAATATTTCTTATTAAAAATTGATTAATCTGAGCCTGTTTAACGCTGAGCACTGGAGTTATTAACTATCTATTATATTCGACTCTTTAGAAACACTTAAGAATTTCCCTTTGAGACAGATTTTGTGTAACAGTGAATGTTCTGCCATTGCGAACTTTGGTTGATCAGAAAGCATATTCACAACTGCATTTAAGTATCAGTCGAGCTATGAGCACGAACACAATAAATTGTAATGGTAAGAACAACGGCCATTAAGGCAGCATTTCGTTTGGGTTAATTAGCACTCCCTTACCTTCCTGCTTTCGTAATGATCATCTCTGTCCCGACTTCGTGAAATTTTAACCATAACTCCCGTTCATGTAAATAAACTTTAATTCCCTCCATACCCTAGAAGTGGGAAATATAATTAATAAATACCCATGCCTAGAATTACATTATCAAGCAAAATAAATACAATCTAACTAATCAATGCAATGGCTCCCCGTTATAATTTCCCCCCTCAGTTACAAAATCGGTACTTAATCAGTACCTCGGTCTTAAAGTACGTAACGAGGAACGAGATTGACCAATCAAGCATCTGCGGGCACTAGCGCCGAGAAAGGTGTCAGAGATACATTTACAGACATTTACATGTACCACCCAGTTGTTACCGGTGTTAAGCAATAAGATGCACTTATTGTGCTGCGCTGTTAGTGCAGGGGTGTCTGAGACCAACCTGTTGACTGTATGTAGCTTGCTGTGGGGAATGGGGTTTGTTGGCCGCACCGAGCAAGCTGTCCTGCTTATTTTCAGAAGAATGTTCATTCGGCTCGGGGTCGCTGCGTGTTGTGGCCGGCAGCCCGAAGCCTTCTTCAGTCTCCGCCATGTTCCGCCGCACGATTCTTGCGAGAGAGGCAGGGAAACCCAAGCATTGAGACTTAATTGTAAGCAACGCAAAACGACCATCACACGGCACAGTCCCTTCTTGACAAATATGCAGTCAAAAACATAGCAAACAGTGAATGGGTTAAGGGAACAAAGGGGGAATCGAAACTCTCTCAAAAATAACGATGTTACCAGACCGAGATGCCGCACTGTTACATAATGCAGGCCTTTTATATGAAGTTATAGGAAAGTAGGGATAAAACCATAATGCCAATCTTAGCTGACTCCAAATGACAAATGAGGTATTCACGAAATTCGTCTGGACTTCTGGAAAGAGTAATAAAGATAAGGTTCCAGGCTGTTTTTGGGCAACTGTTTGATTGGAGTCTAAGCAGCAATTACAATCCCTCCACTTTGTAGACCAGCGTTTCTGCATTTGACCCAACTTCTTCCGTTGGTTTCATGGCCCTGTGAAAGTGTCGGCAGCCTTCGACATCAGCCCGAGGTTTCACCGTGTTATTACGATGGCTACTGTTTAATTGATGCCGGTGAACGCTTTTAATCACTCGCCGTACACTCCGAGTTAGTAAACGGTGGGGCATGTGATCGTGTTGATAATGAGTAAATCTCTGAAGCGTGTGACTGAAAATTAAATATTCAGCATTTGATCATAGCTTTCCAAATGGGCAGAGTTCTAACATTTGAAAGGCCAAACCCTTCCCACCTCCCCGCCTCCAAAACCTGTCACCAGAGCGCCCCGCATTTTAGTTAAACTATCTTAGGGTGTTATTTCATCTCTGATGTGGCGCAAATGTTTTGAGTCGGTTACTGAATTACCGAAATACTACAAGCTACATTCATTTGACAGTCCAGTTAACTTAATCGTTTCCCATCTTCTCTCTCTCTCTGCTTAATGATTATATTCCTCATCACTTTGAGACACAAAATACCGACCCGAGTTTGCAATACAAATGAAATACAAAGCACGCACAAAATAATTCACTAAGGTTTTCATCATCTGGATATAAAACCATGATGAAAAATAAAAATCACAATTTGAATAGCGTTTAGTAGGTCTATATCGTCTCCAATTAAACTAGGCCTCTGCTTATAATGCGCAAACGATTAGCGACGAAGGGGATTATAATGTAAAAATAATTTAGGTCGCACTTATCCCAGTTGTGCGTCTACTAATGGGTTCATGATATTTATGTGCATTAAAATTATAGTTGCCGGCTCGTTGCCCTGTTTAATATTTTATTGATCAATTGTTTACACAAAGGACATTGTCTAAACCAGATTTAACTGAGAAGATCTTATGCAACTTTAATTGTTCTTATTATTGAGATGCTAAATTGCCATACCCTCTTATTTTTAACTACATATCTGTGTTTTACTTTCATTTAGAAATCATATCTTTCACGGGTCTTTTGACCGCACATTTGATGACCCGTGCGTTTTATTATTGCTCTGCGTTACGGTTATGAATAATTCACACAATCGTGAAACATAGCGTGTGTACCTAGCGTAATCGGCAGAATTAACTTAAAAAATGTATCTAGATGAAGATAAGGCATAATTTCAGGACGTTATTAATGGATCATACGATTGAATGAGAATGCATTGGGTATTTAGGAGCAAGTCCCGTGTGTTGTAAATAGATTTGCCTTTTCGGGACGGCGGATGGGAATTACTCTGTGTACCTTGCTGGCTATTTTACAACAATCTTATTCGGACAGTGAATATAAGAAGCCTGCTCCGTATAAGATGAACAGCACTGGCACATTGCACTTTCTGCCAAGTTCAACTAATGTGGATGTTTTATAATGTGACAATATCTACACGAACATGTCATCATGAACATGCTTCCTAGCTTGAGTTCCGGCAAAAAGAGTAACTGATTTCGGGAATATCTATCGCTTGCAGAGTTTCCCAATCGAGAGGAAAGCGACAAGAACGTGCTTCCGGCAATATTAGGCGGTTTTACCAAATAAAATCGCCAGAAATATTAAATCCTCCGCAAACTGCGAGGAACCACTTTTTCGATGTTAAACTCTTCCATTTCTATTATGATTGGTAATATTAAAATTTGACGTATAAACTGAAGAGTATCGGAGGGTCAGAAGAAAGCGATGTGTCTGTACAGATAGGCCTCGACACTGTGCTTGAATATGTAAACATACACTCATAGTCGACAGTGTCCATCGTTGGTTAGAAATACATTTTTTGACATTTCACTAATTACTAGACGCCCAGCTCCGTGCATTTCCTAAAGACTTGCCCACAGTAATCTGGACCAATCCGAAATGCTTCCTTTTGTTTCAATTTCCGTGCAGGCCCCGTTATTCAGTGATAAGATACTTGAAAGAAATCGCGATCGCTGCTCACATATAGACAATGCACACAACATGCACGTAAACTGAAAGGAAGAACACAAAGAATGAAACTTCACCCGAGGGAGAAATGGCAATGTACCTTCACGTCTATCCACAATGGAAGAGGATTGATACAATCCTTCTCAATCGCTGTCTTCCCTGGTTAGACACAGAACACATCCCAGGCTGAACAATCCAGAGATCGCCAGGGGTATTGCACTTTTCCAAATACTTCCAGGTTGCCGGGCGCGCAAAGAGTGATTTTGAGGGTGGAAAAAACAAGGCCTTGTCGTAGGATCTGTGGTAGCTATGCACAAGAAACTTGGCGTGCAGAGTACGAGTGGGAAAGCAGTTCACCCATTAGGTGGATTTGGTGGGCGCTGTGTGTGTAATATAGGAAATGCGTCCACATCCAGTGGAGCGCGCTGACTGGAGTGACGTGGGGAACCTTCCGTGCGCTCGAAGTGCTGAACGTCTGTCCAACCAGCGCTGATCCACACACAGCGACTCATCACAGACCCCCCAGCATCCTGGCAGCTCAAACGCAGCACAAAGACACGATGAAACTTGAGCACCTCACCATCCATCTTGGTCCTTTTTTAACCAAAAGCCCCCCCCCCCCCCTCACTTTCTCTCTCTCTCTCTCTCTCTCTCTCTCTCTCTCTCTCTCTCTCTCTCTCTCTCTCTCTCTCTCTCTCTCTCTCTCTCTCTCTCTCTCTCTCTCTCTCTCTCTCTCTCTCTCACACACACACACACACACACACACACACCAACTGACACACATACACACATACACACACACACACACACACACAACCAAGAAGCCTTTCTCCACTGACAGGACCTAGAGATTTCACCGGGCGAAAACAAAATTCCACTGAGTGCTGTGAAATGCAAATCCGATTCCCCTTTTAGGCTGTAGATAACTCCGGAGCTCGCCATGACGTTATCCAGATGGGAGAAGCAGGATTCAAGAAAGTCACAAGCCTGTCTGAAGAAGCAAGTATTGAGATACAGGATTGCATTTTTTCTCTTTGTATTTATCAGCGGAGGGGGAAGAATAGTAAATTATCTTTGTATTTTATCAGAATTGAGCAAATTGAGGCTTAAGACCTAGATTCAGACTGCATTAACGGTACTGTGTAAATTAGTGCCTGCGACAATAAATTCAAATACGTCGAGTGAAACCAGCAACATTTAAGGATTTAAATTCGCAATACTTATTTCAACTTATTTCAATAGATATATATATATATATATATATATATATATATATATATATATATATATATATATATATATATCATTCGAACGTCGTTGAATGGGTCATGTTTGCGATACACGATGCTCTCGCCTTCCAAATCAACCAGTGTCGGAACTGTATTATCGATAAGGAAAGGGTCTGATATCAGCGTTCTCGTGTCTCTTAATAATCCTGTACGCAACACCAACATACATTTTACATTTCAATCAAATACACATCCAGTTGTGGCGACCTGAGTTACATACTGTTTAATAAACTTTCTGCTAACGCACTTCGTATTGGTTTGCAAGATGCACTGACAAGCACAGCTTTCGCTTCTAGATCTGAACTTTCCACAGAGGAAACTAATATAAAACAGTATCCCTCTGTCATTACAGCACACGTTACACCGTCAGTAATGTCGAGTAGTCACGACTGCGAAACTCACTGAAGGCAAAGGTGTAATATATTTCTTCATATCCAATAAAACCGAATTCGCCCTTTATTTTGAATTTGGCAGTGCTCTGGCCCAAATCGCCATTATTTCTACTGTGTAAATCTCGATGCATGTAGTCTAAACCTCAGACATTAGACTTAATGGTGAGATGCGGCTAATGTCTCCAATTCCCTTCCCCAATACCTTGACATCGTTATTTGAACTGACTTTTTGGGATCTTAATGCTATAGAATGAATATGTTCAATGTTAAGGCGATGGCAAGTATTACTTTAGATGATGGAATTAATTTCGTTCAGATATTGAATGTTTGTATATTGTTTAGGCACTGTGCGCTTCGGCGGCATTGCCGGGATATTTGGTGAAGGATACAAATGAAATGTTATTTTAATCTCTCCATCTGATTATTGTGTCTTTACAAACTAATACAGATAGCTCGTTGCCACATGCAGATTTAAAAACAGTGACAATGGATCTGCAAGTTCTATAGAACAAACGATGGTAAAGCCCACGTTACGCACATTGAATAATACATTCCACCCATCTCCAATGTAATACATCATCACATCAGAAGTTTTGTAACTAAGATATGTTTTACCTACCGACGATATTTATTTCCGCGACCAATGGACAAAACCACAGCTCCCCGTTATGTTGGGACCATGCTTGCAGGCTTTTGTTTCCTGTCTTTTTTTAAAAAGTTTGATTCGGCACCAGGAACACTTCGGCCCAGTGTCAGCACACTTTCGTATTCAGCCACTCCAGCGACTTGACCGAATTTAATATTAGAGATTTTACTAGTCATACGCCAATAGATAAAGAATGCCGCGAGAACATCAGCCATTCACCTATAGAAGTCGCTAACGTCACCAATACGCAAATGGGCTTTTTGTGTCGGATGACTGAAACTCCGATGGAGTCTTAACCTGAATCAGGATCATTCTCGGCAAGTGCGTTGCAATTTGCGTAGAACGGACGATGCTCGATGTAGGGTTTAAAATCCAGCAAGGCAAATACGTTGAATGTCTTTTCTTTATCGGTTTGCAATGATTAGATGTTGGAGTCGGTTTAACGTTCGTTCATGCGCCACAGTCCTCTGTTCCGAGTTTAATTCGCCACTCGGTTGACGGAATTGCATTATTAACTCAAATCTTGTCAAATGAATGTACAGGCACTTCGGTGACAAGGACTGCGCTATATATAGTCATTGATAACTTGCTGATTCACAGTATCAGAAGATAGCGCTTGGGAAGCAATTATTACCGTTGTTCATTTTAAAATCTTCCCCACTAACGCACCTAACAGAAACTGGGGATAAAATCGTTAGTGGCCTCCATTTCTTAATTGCAAAAAAAACCCCAAAATGCTAAGACTTTCTTCCGATGACGTTCTGCAGCTGGCACATGCAACGCCAATTAAATAAGTGTGAAGGTTACTTTGAGCCGAGCGGAGTTGAGGGTTGTTAAGAATACCAGTGGCCTAAGGGTTTTGTATTTAGGAAACGATATTGGCAGTCATGATTGACAAGCACTTGCGGTGAGTGAAGTCCGAGCGATCTCCAATGTTTATTAGAAGCTATTTATAACGTGCACTAACATATATATGTTTATTTCCTATTTAAACAAACATCATGTTTGGGATGCAAATTTTAACATAGAATGCATTTTAGCTGTAATGGTTAAACCTCTCACTTGCTTAATGTATGAGGGGAGGGAATGGCCGCGTTCGCCGTTCGGAATGAAACAATAATAGGCCTCTGCAGTAGAATAATACCTTTTGTGGCTCAAACAACATGAAAACAATTGCATTCCCGCTATGTAACCAAATAATGCTTGCCGCATGCATGGTTCATTTGATCACATATGTCAGATAAATGCTATGGTCTCTTAAAGTGTGAAAGATTAAACTAAGTTAAATCCGTAGTTACAAGACTTTGCACTGCAAAACGTCACTGCAACCATTTTTTTTACCACATGAAATTATTTACTTCAGTTTTTCTAAACAGGCGGGGTCCTGGGTTACTACTCCGTTGTTTTGACTGCAAACAGCATCATGGGAATCTGTCTGGTTATTACATACAACAACGGGCAGGCTCCCAATTCAATTTAATACGTGCCGAGGCCCAATTTCAGTTCTAAGTCTGCACTGCTCCGATTGTCTTCGTAGAAGTTCCACAGATGGAGAAAGTCGATATAGAAATAGATACTTACATAGATTCCTTATATACTCGGAAGGCTTTTACCACATCTTTCCCTCAACTCTAAAATAATTATTTGACTTTGCTTTGAAACAGCATTCGTTATAAAAACCTTGCCTCGAAGCTGGATACAATATAGAATGGATTAGAATGGAATTCCATGTAATATACCATGAATCGGCCCGGATAAATAATTACACATCCCATTTAGCACAATGGTCTCAAGATACTTATCCATTATTGTATATTTCAGTAGTTTTATCCTTTAAGGGCTTCGCCGCGATGAATAATGCCGAGCTACCAATTGCACATTTGCACATTGACTCTGGGACCATTTGTCTCAATGATATGGGTCAATATGAGGTGGAGTTGAGATCTGAAAAAGATCACTCACGTGATTATTTTTTAATGCCTGCAGAATCTCCTTACATGTACGGTTTAAAAAATAATAATTTTACAGTAATCCAATTATCAAAAGAGGAACTGAATTCAGCGAGTGTTGGATTTGATTTTTAGCATTATTTTGTTTTCAGGAGGTCGTCATTGTTTAAATTTCGAATTTTCCAAATAAAGCGCAATTCAAAACTCTTTAAATTGGCAACCGTAAATGAGACAATATTTTACTTTATTAGTCGTAGCAATTAGTTATCTAAAACATTAACCGATTTGATTCATATATTGGCGGTTGTTGGGATTTAACAAACGTTTCATTAAACCAGTCTTGTCATCCAGATCCTTAATTTGAATCCCTGCCTACACATAACAAACAGGGCACTGCATTTAACTTTCCACATGCGTTAAACATGTAAGAGGTTGGCGTACAAATGCTTATGCAAGCTTGAAGCTCTGTTTATTTTAAATAAGATGAATTTATCTTTAGAATAAATGGTGCATTCTATGCCGTCAGCTCAAATCTATAACGTGATGTGTTAGCAATCAAACATTAAAATGATACCATAAATTAAGTTGTTTTCAAGTTAAGGTCCTTCTTACTATAAAATTCGAGAGTAAAGTTTTAATGTGTACTGAAATGTTATCCACTTATTTTGCCGGGTTTTCAATACATTTATTGCCGTTCTTAAATATTAAATGTTAAATATTACACATGGTAGCCATGACCGAATTTGGCACACGTAAAATGTGCACATTTGGAATGGCATGAGTATGGGGATGTGTAATTAATTGAAATACATTAAAAAAAATACGGAAACGTCATACTGACTTTGTTAATTCGATGGAAGTAATCTATATTGCTAGTAAACAGGTGTAAATTAGACAACCCTAACAACGCAAAGTTTTGGGGGTGGGGGGGGGGGGGGAAGGGTGGGGAGAAGCCATCTCCAAATTGGAAAGCGAGAATCGAACCAGAAACCCATGAGTTCCAATCACAGTGCCAACCTGGAATCGCCCACATCAACAACTCTAACAAAAAAACTTGACTCAACCTGTAAGGTGTTCAGATTCAGGTCCCGAAGCCTCCCTTCCAAAGACTCGGCTTGTACTCGCTGGAATTTAGAAGATTGAGGGGGTATCTTATAGAAACGTACAAAATTCTTAAGGGGTTGGACAGGCTAGATGCAGGAAGATTGTTTCCGATGTTGGGGAAGTCCAGAACAAGGGGTCACAGTTTAAGGATAAGGGGGAAGTCTTTTAGGACCGAGATGAGAAAGTTTTTTTTCACACAGAGTGGTGAATCTGTGGAATTCTCTGCCACAGAAGGTAGTTGAGGCCAGTTCATTGGCTATATTTAAGAGGGAGTTAGATGTGGCCCTTGTGGCTAAAGGGATCAGGGGGTATGGAGAGAAGGCGGGTACGGGATACTGAGTTGGATGATCAGCCATGATCATATTGAATGGCGGTGCAGGCTCGAAGGGCCGAATGGCCTACTCCTGCACCTATTTTCTATGTTTCTATCAACGGGGACCATGCCACTTGCAACTTCAGCCACGTTGAAGAAGTTCCAGATGAAACCAAATGCTTCACCGGCACCCAATTCACCATAATTCCATCAAGATGAATGGACGCTGCCCGATCTGTGCACCACCTACAAATTCTTGTTCAAACCTCGGTGACAGTGCCTTAAAACCCAACCATCCCCAACGTTTAGAAGGACAAGGCCAACTACCACATGGGAACACCGCCATCTCCAATTTTCTTTCCATGATGTACATCACCCCTATGGAAGAAATATACAGTATTGCATTCCTCAATTCTTGGGCCAAAATACTTTGGCGTCCCAGCTAACACAATCGCCACTTGCAGGACATTTACCCATTCGCAAAAGATGCTCAGCCCTACCTTCTCAGAAGCGACTAGGATGAGCATCAAATGTGGCCATGAAGGAAATCAAAGGAGCAGCTAAGAAATAATGTGCTTACGTTACTTCGATTTTGAGTACATTAGTACAAAAAGGGGAAATGTAACTTTTGGACACATTTTGGGGGCGGGGGGTTGCAGAACGATAAATATGCAAAAGTTTAAGTTAATTTATGAATGGGTTTCTAACAATTAACAGCATAATATTATTGTCCGAGAATTAGAAGACAAACTTCATTAATTTGGCAGGAGTTACTGATAATAATCCCCATACTTCAGAATTCTGTTACTATTAACTCGTCTCCAGGGGATAACTTTGCCCAACGAGGGTAATTTAGAGAAAACGAAAAATATCATAAAGTCAATATAACAATTAAGCAGAAAAATAACACCCGTGTTTTCTACATTAAAGAGAAGGTTTCCAATTAAAATGAGTGGATGTGGAAAACACTGCACGACCAAAGAATGCAAACAAACACTGTTTAATACTACAGACCACCGAATAAAGTCTGGAAGTTCATTTCCTTCAGTAAATTATGGAACGTTTCAAATTAGGAATGATCTAGGATTATTAGTCCCTCAAGATCTGACGAACAGTCAATATATTCGAATTCCCGAAAATCACTGCAATTTTAGAAAGTGCGATCGTGTGCGTTTTTCTATACATAGGAAACCACCAATGGAAGCTACAAACATCCTGATGGAACCGTACTCGGTTTTTATAGATCACTTGTACAGCGAATATACATGTGTAACCCCGGCCAGGTTAATCAGTTTCCTATCAATCAAAAGTTTACGAGTTAACAGGAAATGCTGCAAAGATGAAAAGTACTGCAAAACTGCTGAAGACATCAGCCGAAGGAGCATGTCGTTTAGCCTGGGCGATCTCTGTTCTCTCTCAGTAGAGGATTAAAGGCATGTATCTTTAACGCGGCCTGTTGTTGGCGCCAAGTGGTGTGTTATTAATCATGACTTTTAGCTCCATTTTACGGAAAGCCTGTGCGGCTACATCTCTTCACCGCCGAGTTAAGATGGAGAAGTAAAAACATTTTTTAGCTGTTCTGTCCATATTTGTATTTTAACGAAATCATGTCGCTAATGTCAGGGGTGCTTCTAATAATCAGGCTATTGCTAGTCTACGGATCAAACTGACGGAGCGATTACACCGGTTACTGAATGCAAGTCCTCTCCGGCGAGGTTAATCTGTTCGCGCAGAAGACAAATATATCACGCAGTTTCAGATCTAAATTCAATAGAGGCCTCGAATATATTGCCGCATTCTTTGGAGGAATGAGAAAGGATGCGCTCCATGACTCAACATAACCTGTTAAACCTCATTTCAGTTTAAAGATGATCAAACGCAACTTGCATCTTGAGGTTTAACTGATTTTCAGCAAGGAATGTTTGCAATGGATTCTCTCCCCAATACAGAAAGTTTATCACAATGATACAAAATACCAATACATAAGTGTAAAGGGTTAGTTTAGTTTGCTAACATCGTTATCATAATGCCTGAAATATTCGCAGCGTTGTGTACGCTCCAGTGGTTTTTAGCTGGCCTTTCATTTCGAATCTGACTCAGTTGTATTCACATTAATAGCATTATTTCAAAAAAGGGCTAATTTTTAGTTTGTTCTCTCCCTCCAAAACTACAGATGGAAATAGTCATACCTGTCCATACCTAAACATTTTAGCAGGTAAAAGCCATACTGTATTAAATAATAATATGCCATTTATGTGTTACTTTAAGACCGACCTACTTTAAAGTTCACTTGAACGCAATCAGTTTCCTTTAATTAGTGCCTTTAAATTCTAACCTTGTTAAACCACTAGTAAATTGTGTGTCGTTTGAATTTCTTTGTCCCGTCTCGGCCTTGAACGAAATATGTTCTTTAGGATATGATGCGCAAACATTTGCTAAGTTTGCGACAGTTTGTCGACTTTATGCGCACGTCTTTTAAAGCTGAAGAATCAATAATCAACACACATTTTCACTTCGAAGGAACGTGTTCTGACGGTGTGTCGTTTGTGCGTTATTGCATTCAATTAGTGCCGGGTATGGTCAAAATACACAGGCAAACAATGCGCACATTTAGAAGCACAATCATGGATATGAATCCATAAGACCCCACCGACACCACTATGCACAAGTGGGAAATGCGTGTTCTTTTTTATAACGCACATTTTAAACCATCTGCAACCAAGTTTTTTTTCTGAGGGGGTGATACAATTTATCATTTAATAGACAGTTTTCCTTGAGCTTCAAAAATGCAAATGTAAGTTGCGGATACGAAAATAAAATAAATGTATTTAGAATCGAATGGAAATTATAACAACCATGACATTTCTACTAAATCGGAATAGTTTTGAGCGATGTTTGAAATATATTTTATCATACTTTTCAAAATCTTATTACATGCTCGATTATAGTTCAGATTTAGAAGTTGTATCCGCGTTTTAGGCTTTATCCTGCATGGTAATGCTCTAAAAAGTCGAAAAAATGCCACTTACGTTTTTAAAGGAAATTATATATCCTTTATTCGTTGTAAGTGCTAACATTGATAGCTACCAACATTACAACAGCATTAAAATCAGCCAACGTGATAATAGTACTTTAAGCCTTCGCCTATCGCATTTCCTTCCTCTCCCAAGGGCACCTTTCCTCCTACGCATGTCAATTCAACAATCTGGCGATTCAACCATATTCTAACAATTATTAATGGTCGGACACCTAAGTTAACGCAACGAGGGCCCTTCTCCTGAAAAATTTAGTAAACCAGCGGTGCCACAGTAACATGATGAATTCGTCTGATGGGGCCTCGTGTGACAATTGATTATCGTGTTTGCCATGTTATAATAGTGGCTACATTTCAAAACAAAATATTGTATTGATTATAGTAGCGATCTGGGACTTCCTGGGGACTGTTAAAGGAAGTCCCTTTTCCTCGGGATTTATATTCTAACGAGACACCGTCACTTTCTGAGAACGGTTATTAGACTTGGCGATTTTACCAATGAAACGGATGCGCTGCCTCCACGCCATTCTTTGCCAATATTTGTTTCAAGGAGATTAATTTCACTCCGTCTGAGACATTCAACTGATTCAAAGATTTTTTTTTTTAAAACACCAAATTTCGTGTAGTTTGAGAGACTTGATGAATGACAAAACAAGGCAGCTCAGCAAGGACCATTTGCATATTCTATCACTACATTTGATAATCTATTTTACCCTGCACAAGTTATCCGTTTGGCGACAGCGGATGTAGACAATCTGGAGCTGTCTAAATATTTGCTTATATTTATATAGGGTGGAACTGTAAGCTTTAACGATTTCATAAATACCGGGAAAATAACTCAATGACGAATTCATACCCATCCCATACACAGTTGAATCTTTACTCTTGTACACACAATGGGATCGCGACCTTCGAGAGTTTAAATGGTGCTGGTGGATGCTCTAGTTTAACATTGCTTCGGTTTGAAAAACCATCCTTTTACTTCCGTTTCAGCGTCATGGCCAATAATTGAGCATGTTTGGTTTTCATTCCAGGAGTGCTACCACTTAGTTTTAGAAATGATCGAAACAAGGTTTTTTTTAAATCATGTGTATTGAATTTGGTCCCCATTACATGGATAACGGTGAACACGACATGTGTGCGGGAGAATGGAATGCACTGAAGCCATATTAAATGTTAGCTTCACGTCAGTGTACTACAATCTCTCTAGTTTCCATTTACATACATTAATAATGTGATAACGTTGTGAAGGATTCCAACATTAAATAATCCGGGATCGTATTTTAAAAAAAAAAATCTTAATTGAGTAACAAGTTTACAGCCAGGTTAATCATTACGTATCGGATGTTAAGACCAGCGCCTGAAGCCGTCTTGTTTCGAAACCAGAGGTATGAACCCAGAATTTTCTCCCACAAATGTAATGATCCAGTAAGTTCACAATGCTTTTGGGGTCTACGTTTACTGAGATAAACGACACTTTATCATAAACTAAAAAAGAAAGGTATTCCTATCGTTTTCATGTTTGAAATTGAGGCACAATCTTTCGTTTCATTCCAGAAGTGCTAACACCTAGTTTTCACTACATAAATAAATTATCAGTTAATTCGCTGGGTTTTTGCGTATAGGAGCTACAACTCGACTTGCTTTGAATTTCAGTGGTAAGTTCTGAATTGCCTCCAAACCGACAGTTTGCAAAATTCGAGGGATAAGCGCTAACCAGCCATTAGGAGTGACTGTTTTTATAACATCACGGAGAGAAACGCCCTATTAGCCAAACTAAAATATTCACAGTTATTCAGAAATATTTACGTTCTACCAGAGTTAGCAGATTGAAAATCTAAATTGGAAAATTTACAATAATGGGAAGGATAAAATTTGGCGAGTACAACAGTAAAAGTTCTATCGAGGTGTCTGAAAAAAAAAATCACCTCTCTTGTTTTTACTATTCCATGCTTCACAAGAAGTAAAACGAAGTCAACGGTCGATGTTGTGTAGATGTGTCAAGTTCGTAACAAGGCTCAAACTTGGAAACTTTAAACAAATGGTTATTAAGATATTGTTTTGTTTTAATAAATCAACTTTCTGCCCGACCTACCCATTTACTATGAACTTCGCCGCGATCAGTACATCGCAAAGAAAATAGAACTTACCTTTTGGAAAGGGTAAGTGGAAAGTTAGTCGACGGTGAGAATTAAAATCGCCGCATGAGTAACAGCGGAGGCAGAGAATGAAGTGGAGATAACCGATATCATTTGTGAACAACTCAGTTTTGTTCTTGTTCCTCAGATGCCAAGTGTGGAATGTAATCCCCCCCGCCCCTTCTCATTCACCCATGCCCAGCACATGCGCACCCCTCCTCACCGGCAAGCGGAATATTCGAGCGCACAACCTAGTTAGCCGAGTCAAATGCACACATTCATGTAAATATTCATAAGATATCCGGCAGGAGAGACTGAGCGATAGGTACGTTAGCAATGATTTCAGACCTGAACTTGACTGGGTTTGAATAATGGAACAATTCTGATGTATCCACTATTAATCGTACAGAAACAGATTACTTAGACATACCTGGTTAAACATGTTATTTACACCACTGCATCTTCCACTCAGTCAATCAACCCACTAAATAAAGGTTAATTCCGTTTCGTGCTCGTTGCTGGATAGCGCATTGGGGTCACAGGATCAGCTGGAGTTGACACTAAAGTGGGTGGAATATTAGATAGCCAAGATGATTATCAAAATTGAACAGTTGGGCAAGTGGGCTAAAGAATGGTGAACGGAGATTAATGCAGATATGTGCAAGGGGTTGTATTTTGGGAAGTGAAACCAGGGCAGCACCAACATCGTGGATGACAGGGCCCTGGTGACTGTTATAGAGCAGGGGGGTCCAGGAGTGTAGGTGCATTCGTCCTTGAAAGTGGAGTCAGGGTGTTCAGTACGTTGGCCTTCATCAGTCAGGGTATTATCGAAGTTGGGATGTTATGTTGCAGTGTGTAGGAAGGAACTGCGGGTTTAAACCGAATTTAGACACAAAATGCTGGAGCAAATCAGCGGGATAGGCAGCATCTCTGGAAAGAAGGAATGGGTGACATTTTGGGTCGAGACCCTTCTTGTACAAGACATTGGTAAAGTATTTCAAGTATTGTGTTCATTTTGATCACTACTGTTGGAAGGGTGTTGTTAAACTGGGCAGCCTAGGAGGTTGTACCTTGGAACATAGGAGGATGAGGGGTGATCTTATACATCTGTATAAGATCATGGAGAACGAAGGGGGGGATCTCATAGAAACTTACCATATAATGAAAGGCCTGGATAGAGTAGATGGGCAGAGAATGTTTCCACTAGTGGGAGAGTTCAGGACCAGAGACAATAGCCTCTGAAATAAAGGACATATCTTTAGAAAGATTAGGAGGAATTTCTTTAGCCAGAGGGTGGTGAATCTGTTGAATTTGTTGCTACAGATAGCTGTGGAGGTCATCCTTGGGTATTTTTAATGGAGAGATTGACAGGTACTTGATTAGTAAATGTTTTAATGGTTAGCAGGAGAAGGCAGGAGAATGGGGTTGAGAGAGAATGATGGAGGAGACTTGATAGGCTGAATGGCTCAATGTTGCTCCTCTGACTTATGAACTTGTGAATACACAGTTTTTTCACCCAGACTAGGGGAATCAAAAACCTGAGGATACAGGTTTAGGGTGACAGGGGAAAGATGCAAGGGAACCTGAGGGGCAACTTTTTCACACAGAAGGTGGTTGGTATATGGAATGTGCTGCCAGCTGACCTAGTTATGGAAGGTACCATCACAACATTTACAAGACATTTGGACAAGTACAAGGATAGGAAAGATTTAGAGGGATGTGTACCAAACCATGGGTGGGTTGGACAAATGTGGATGGGGCACCTTGGTTGGCATGGGAAAATTGGGCTGAAGGGCCTGTTTCTGTGCTGTATGACTTTATGAGTTTGAATTCAGGCTGAACTAGACTGGTCATAGCTTCTTCTGTTTGCCTGCTGCAATAATGTGACATGAATTGGAGCTGTAGCAACCCAATTTCTAAAGTAAAGCACATTGTGGCAAAGAGTTGGAAAAAAAACTGCACATGGTAGGAACCTGAAATATGAATTGAAAATGCTGGAAATGTGCAGTAAGTCAGGCAGCCTCCGTGGGAAGAGAAACAGGTCAACGCTTCACATTTAAGACCCTTCAACAGAACCTAGACTGGAACAGGAAATTGTAGAGGAAGAAACCCCATCATGTTCTGGATGAAGATCTGAGGACTGAGAGTCGAGAAGAAGTAGCTACACAAATACCTCAACTTCTATGTTGAATGGGTTGAATGGCCTGCTACACTTCATTGGATTTCTAAGATTTCATTTTTTCTTTTCTCACCTTGTAAAATAGGCTGTGTTATAACTAGACTTTGTTTTCTGTTCAATAGGTTGCATACTGCACCTATTGCCTTTGGACACATCAGCTGATACAAAGCGCTGGAGTAACTTAGCAGGTCAGGTAGCATCACTGGAGGACACAGATAGGTGGCTTTTCAGCTCGAGACCCTTCTGCATACCTCTTCTCCCCCCATCTACAACCAGTCTGAGAAGGGTCTCAACCCAAAACACCACATCTTTTCTTCAGTGATGCTGTCTGACCTGTTGAATTACTCTGGCACTTTGTGTTCTTTTATGTATTAACCAGCATGTGCAGTTTTTTGTTTCTACATCATGTGATACAGTATTATCAATGTATGCTTTCAAAAAGCTGGAGTCTGTTAAAAAAGAACCATCTGTATTGTACTTCAGGAGCTACATTTTTGATTGTGTTAATTCTATATCCAAGCTGAATTGCAGAACCCAGAAAAAAAATGGTATTTCTCCACTTCTATAGGATTATTGGATGCAATGGGTTTTTAATGCAAAATTAATAATGAAAGAAGTACTGAGTGGAGTGTGCAGGTATTTATGTTGCAACACCTTTGGTGCTTTCATTTAAAATCCCAGAACTGTAATTTGCATGTATTGGTAATATTCCCAAAGTGAAGCAAACTGGGTAGTGACAGTTAGCTATGCATACATATCTAAGAGCCATACCTTATTTTAAATAACATGTGCAAGTATCCACAACTGCAATTGATGTGATTTTTAAAAATAACGATAAAACATTGTACATTGCAATAAAAATCAGGCTTTGATCAGGTGTGGGAATGAAATAACCAAACGTTAATTCGTTTGCAATGTGGCATTGTTTGCTCATAGAGTACTTGATGTGTCCGAAGACAATGGAAAACCATTTATCAAATGGGAAGCTATGTACCTAAACAAATATGGAGTAGGTCAGAAAGTATTGTCCTGAAATAATAAAAGTAGCCCTATTCACAATCTCACTTGAAAACTGTGTTGATTTTTGATCACAAAGACTCTGGAGGCATTGGTGTTCTACAGCTGATTCCTAGCATCAGATAGTTAACTGGGAGGAAGAACTGGGATTCAGAAGTTTGGCAAAGATGACTGAGTGGGTAGGACTGAAATTAGCATGGGACAAATAAATTGGAGAGCACTATTTTTTGGCGTGACTAAATAAATCAAAGCTGCTCTCAGATAAATTTAGTATGGATATGAAGCTCTTCGCAGATGTAGCAGACAACAATTTAGCAATGGAATAATAAACTTGATATTAATTAAGGAATACTTGGGTAGTGCAACTCAGGAACCACATGTTTGGTCTCAGTGGAAGGATTAATTTTCTTCCTGAAAGTGCTTCCATGGCATGGTTTTCTACTAGTTATGTTTGTTTGGTTTTGGAATGTGGAAAGATTAGTGAGGATGCACTTATATCTTCTTGCAGTGAGAAGTTGATAGAAATCGTCCTTGAACCCTGTGGCATTGGTTCTCGCAAATGGTGTTACATATGAAATTCAGGGATGCTGATCAAAAGCGCAGAAGAGACCCACGACATGAAAGTTCCACCAACCTGAAGTTCCTCTCTAACCCACGAAACTCTCTGACACACTGATTCTTGTTTATATACCAGCACTGTGTCAAAATACTGAAACTCCCATTTAACAGCATTGGGTCATCACCACACAGATTGTAGGGGAAAAAACTGCAGATGCTGGTTTAAATCAAAGGCAGACACAAAATCCTGGAGTAACTCAGCGGGCCAGGCAGCATCTTGAGAGAGAAGGAATAGGTGGCGTCTCGGGTCGAGACCCTTCTCTGAAGAAGGGTCTCGACCTCACCCATTCCTTCTCTCCCAAGATGCTGCCTGACCCGCTGAGTTACTCCAGCATTTTGTGTCTACACAGATTGTAGGAATCATTTTGATAGATTGCAAGATTATAAGAAGGCAGGCCACCACCAGATAGGGATGTTGCCTCTTCAGTGCCCAGCCAACCAAGTCTCCACCAAGTATCACTGCACCCTTGCAGCAGAAAGTATGAGCAGAGCAGTCATTATGGATTTATTTGAACGTCAGGATAGTATATGACTCAGAGGGACATCAACTGTAGTGACATTATCAAACTATCTTACTGAGGGACATCCCAGAGGAGGGAAATGCTACTGAAGTAATCTTGATGTACTGCAATTGTACAATATACAGTATATATTGTATGGTTGTATATTGAATGGTTTGCAGTCACAGCAATCTAGTAATAGAATGGTACAGGGTGAGAACTATCAAAGCCAATGAAGTAAACGTTTCAATCCCAATGGTGTTTTGCTGCTGTGTGTTTTTCTTAAATACATCTTTCCAAATTAATTATATTTTTATCTATAAATATTGTGTACATTGCTGCCAAAGTCTGCATTTATTGCCTTCCTAATTGTGTTTTGTGTAAGCAGTCTTCCTTCTTCTAATTTTCCAATCTTTCACATCAATTCTTATTATTTGTGAAGGAGGGTTAAGTACTCACACTGTTAAGTACGAGTTCCAGCATTTTGACGCAACACCAGTGTAGAAACAATGATGAGTAGCTGTGTCAATGTGTTGTGTGCCTGGTGTATGGCTTAGAGAGGAACTATGAGTAGGTGGAATTCTCATCTGTTTGTCTCATTGTCTACTTAAGTAGAAGTTTTTGTTTTGGGAAGAGTTGTCAAGGAACCTTTGCCAAGTTGAAGAAAATATAAAAACAGAAGGGAAATGACTCCTCAAGTCTGCTCCATAACTAAATAAGATATTGTCCGATCATCTGAATGAATGAATGAATGAATGAATGAATGAATGAATGAATGAATGAATGAACGAATGAATGAATGAATACTTTATTGTCACATGTGACAAGTCACAGTGAAATTCTTCGCTTGCATAACCAAGGTATGCAAAGAGTCACCACATAAAGGGCGCTTACAAAGTTACAAAATGGCCGCACCAGGTCCCCCTTTGGTCCCAAGGGGGGACCCAACTTCCCAACTTTTTGATCCCAACTTCCCTTTCCTCCTTTCTTTGTGTACCTGTTGATCCCTTTGTGCTTCAAATATCTGTTAGTCTCCTCCTTGAATATGTCCAATGACTCCACCACCACAGCACTCTAGGGTACAGAATTCTGAAGAACCACAAAGCTCTGAGAACAGAACCTCCCCCTCTTCCAGTGATGCATCTTGTAGTTGTCATTCACTGCAGTCATGGTGAGCCATTGGTGGAGAGAGTGAATATTGAACATGAAGAATGGGATATCAAGCAGGCAAATTGCTTCCTGTTGGATGTTGATGATTGTCCTCAGCTATGTAGAAGCTGCACTCAAGTCAGGTGCATTCCACCCTGACATGTCTTAGGAAGTCAAAAGGTGAGCTATGGTATTTATGTGAGTCGTCAAGTTAATTTTTAATCACCATTCAACCCCCCTCTACTGAACCCTACACCCTATTCCCACTCCACCTGAAGGACCTTGATGGTTAGAACTTGACAATTGTAATGTTGAATGTCAAAGGGAGTTGGAAATTACTATTGCCTGGCACCTGTCAGAGGCGAATGCTAAGCTGAAAGCTATTCAGGACCTGTTGCATATAAACAGACCTAGGGTTGCATTAGGTACTGAGGAATTATGAATGAGATCGAGTTGCATAGTTCTCACCATTGATCCCCATTTCTAACCGAATTATAAAAGCAGGCTAACTGTTGATGAAGCAACTGAAGACAATTAAGTCTTGAACCTCTATCATCTGGTCTGCTGCCGAGATAATTGCCTTCAGGAACCTGTGTGAACCTTCAGGAACTGAATACAACCAGGAAACAGTATCCTCCCATTTCTCATTGACTTCTATTTAACTAAGGCACTTTCATCTGATCAAATACAAGATGAACTCTGTGCAGATGCAAATCTTTGAGTGTTGCATAGAAGAATCACATTGCAGTATATCCAGAGTCTTGAAATGAGGCTTTTTGTGCATCTGATCCAATTCAGTTTTTGCTAAATAGGAATCATCCGTATTGTTGATACCAGGAGAATTGATGTGGTGATGCAATTGATGATATAGAGTCAGTTCCCTAGCGAGACCGGAGATGAGGAACGGTCTCCGAGCAACGGAGATGAGGAAGAACTTTTTCAGTCAGAGAGTGGTGAAGGTGTGGAATTCTCTGCCTCAGAAGGCAGTGGAGGCCAGTTCGTTGGATGCTTTCAAGAGAGAGCTGGATAGAGCTCTTAAGGATAGCGGAGTGAGGGGGTATGGGGAGAAGGCAGGAACGGGGTACTGATTGAGAGTGATCAGCCATGATCGCATTGAATGGCGGTGCTGGCATGAAGGGCTGAATGGCCTACTCCTGCACCTATTGTCTATTGTCTATTGTCTCAAAACTTTCAGCCCAATCTTGTGGGTTATCCAAGTCATGCTGTAGGTTTTAATGACACCCTTTGGAAGGAGGATTTCCGAAGTGGGCTGAATGCAAATAAATTGTCAGTGAACAACTTAATTCCTAGCAAAGAATGTATTGATGAGAGATTTCTATATGGTTGGGCTGAAACATATTACTTAAAAATTCCACCAAGGCGGTCTTAGGCTTCACTAGGTTACATCCTATCATTGTAACCAACCTCATTCATATTGGATATAATTCTAATCACGAGAGTGTATTCTATTTGACTCAAACACTCGGTTCTGCTAGGAATTTAGGTTATCATGGTGATTAAATGCTCCCTGAATATTGAAAACAACTACTTCTCGTGCTTTTAGCTCTTGATTCCAATTTTGGATAGCTACTGTGGTACGTGTAGGTGCCACTCATTTGGTGGAATCAAATTGATCAACTAGTTTTATTCAATGGCATTATTGATAACTCTATCCATAATTTTATAGACTTCTACTTGGAGGCTGATGAAGCAATAACTGGCGAGGCTATATTTATCCTATTTATCTGTGGCTGGACAATGCTGTTGAATAAATGTAAGCTCTTATACTTAGGTCTTCAATGTGATAGCCAGGATGGTTTAACCCAAGAATCTATGATGATAGGGATTTCACTAGGAGAGTGAAAAGGATAATTTTGCATTCTCTTTTGCAATTGCACTTATGATTTGTGCTTCATTAAGGTGGTGAATACGAATGCTGATAGAGCCTGCATTTCCTATTGAGTGCTTTTTTGTCTCATTTTATATAAAAGTTGAATTATGGTGAGTATTGGTATTTCTAAGTAACCTAACTCTCACTAAATTCTGTTGCTGTTATGACCTTTTATAAATGAAGTGTAAGTTTATTTTGCCCATCGGTAGTTTACTATAAGGTTCCCACTGGTATTGCTACACTTTATAAGTTAACTATCCCCCACTGTCTTGAGCAGTGGTACAACATAAGCTACTTCCATTAAATCAACCTTCAATGCAGCTAATAAGTTCAGTATGTCTTTTCTTTCTGTTCTAATTCTGTGCTTGTCTGTATCCGCTCAATGTAAGCTTCATATCATCCATTTCTATGGTCACTAATATTCTTTTTTTTTCAAATCCCTCCTGCACTTCCCGTAGTTTTCCATATTGTTTACTCAATTTTGCTCCTATTCTTTGTCATGTCTCCTCTTATTTCCTTTCATTTTAACTTTAATTTCCTTTGTCATCAAGGGTGCATTACAGTTTGATGTTTTGTCAGTGTCCTTCAATGGAATATTTCTAGCGTATGTCTGAACAATCTCTTCCTTGTTAGCCTTCCATCGCCCAAAGCTAGTTTCTCCTGCAATCAACATCACTATTTTATCTGTGAAAGATTACTTCCAAAGGCATTGAAATTAACTCTCAGCCAGTTCAGTAGTTTATCTTTAGTATTTCCATAATTATTTTAAATCAAGTCATCTTTTTTTTTCAATGAAAATGCACCCCAAACATTTACATCCATTGTTTCAACTAACAATCCACCCCATTCATTCCTACCATGCACACGTGTGGTATTTTCCCATGCAGTCACATCTCTTATATGTCTTCTTGTACCTGTTCCCTTCCCATCACCCATTGACTCAAGTAGTCCTCCCAATTGATGCAATAATTCATTTGCACTTCTTCTGTTCTACGTTCATTGTTCACAATGCTGTCTCTTCTCTGAATAAACCAAACTCACATTGGGTGACTGCTTTGCAGAGACTGACCTGTGCTCATTCTGCAATGGCAACTCTGAGCTCCCTGCCACTTTAATTTTCCATCTGACTCCACCTTTAGTCTATCTGTCAGTGATGTCAGGCATTCTAGAAGCAATGCCCAATGTAAGTTTGAGGAAGAGCACCATATCTTCAATCTGGGAACATTACAGTCTTCCAGATTCAATGTCAAATCTCCGACATTAGCCGAACTGCTTCTCTGCCTGTACAAAAACTGTCCATTTCTGCCATTCATCAACAATGTTGGGTCAGTTTTTCCTTCTCATTATCACAGCATGACCTGCCGGACATGTCCTACAGCCCTGCATTTTACACCATTACATTGGTAATGGTTTATTATTGTCACAGGTACCAAGTTGCAGGAGATTCACATTCTCTAACTGCCCTCATCTCATGGTTTACCGTCCTCGCGTCAACGTTTTTGACCAACAACCTGTCTGAAGAAGGGTCTCAACCCATTCCTTCCCTCCAGAGATGCTGCCTGTCCCGCTGAGTTACTCCAGCATTTTGTATCCATCCCCACAGCAACCCTGGCTTCACATTGTAAATTATATCCCCTTTATCCCATCCATTCATTCCCCAACTTCGCAGTAACTTAAAAGTTGTTGTTTTCTGTCCCACTGCTAACAAAGTTTGACCAATCTCAAGTGCCCTGTTGAAATATTCAGGTGGTGTTTTTCATGACTGAATAATCATGTGTCCATTTTGAGTCTATCCCCACAGCAGTTTACCTTTAGTATTTCCATAATTATTTTAGATTTAGATTTTTTTTAGATTTAGAGGTACAGCGCGGAAACAGGCCCTTCGGCCCACCGGGTCCGCGCCGCCCAGAGATCCCCGCACACTAACACTATCCTACACACACTAGGGACAATTTTTTACATTTGTCCAGCCCATTAACCTACATACCTGTACATCTTTGGAGTGTGGGAGAAAACTGAAGATCTCGGAGAAAACCCACGCAGGTCACGGGGAGAATGTACAAACTCCGTACAGACGGCGCCCGTAGTCAGGATCGAACCTGAGTCTCTGGCGCTGCATTCGCTGTAAGGCAGCAACTCTACCGCTGCGCCACCGTGATTTTAAATCAATCCTCTTTTTTTTCAATGAAAATGCACTCCAAGCATTTACATCCATTCTTTCAACTAACAATCCACCCCATTCATTCCTATCATGCACCCGTGTGCTATTTTCCCATGTAGTCAGTTTCCTCAGTTTAATGATAGCCAGCTCTGAAGGAGTGGCAGGGGTCTGAAATGTTAGCTCTGTTTCTCTTTCCACAGCGATCATAAGATTATAAGGTCAAAAGTGATAGGAGTAGAATTAGGCCATTCGGCCCATCAAGTCTACTCCGCCATTTAATCATGGCTGATCTATCTCTCCCTCCTAACCCCATTCTCCTGCCTTTTCCCCATAACCTCTGACAACCTACTAATCATGAAATTGATGCCAGACTTCCTTATTTTCTATTTTTATCTTGTTCTTGTAGTCAGCTAGCTGATTTGCTCCTGTAATAATATTCCACCTACACTACTTCATTCTCAACAATTAGGTCCATACTGCTTCCTATCATGTTGTATTGTTGGCTAATTGATAGAGAAAGTCTGAACATTTTTAGAAAATCCCCCTCTCTCTCTCCTTTAAATTACATTTTCCCAACCAGCATTTGTGTAATTAAAATCGCCTCGTATTGCTCTATTTTGTTACATCTTTGAAATTTGTCTGCACATATGTTCACCTCTTTTATTTACACTTTAATGCTCCATAACAAACATTTCTTGCAATATGCGGCTCCTGTTCTGCTCGACTGAATAGATTACTCTCGGACCATCCACTAAATGCATTATATTTCAAACACTGCCTTTAAACAATGCTAACACACTTCCTTTTATCCCCACCTCTATCATTCTGGAATACTTGTAGCTGGGAATATTACGGATCACTCCTGAGCTTGTTTGAGACATGTTACTATTAATCTAATCATGTTATGATCCTATATGTGGTTTGTTTTCTATGTTTTCACACTGCAGGCGATGATTGCATACAAACTGATACACACATATTTACTATTGAGGTTTTTTTTCAATTCTCCCTCCAATGTTTCGGCTAGTTCTAATTATACTCCATATCTTTCAGACCTCTGATTTTCCTTGTACTCTTCTTATTTTTTCTAGGTTCACTCACTTTGCCAAATTAAGTTAAATCCATCCGAACAGCGAGATCTAATTTCTTTGACAGAAGATGGGTCCTGGCTGATTCAGATGCAACCAGCCTAGCAGCTTGGTTTGGGAACAGCTCCATGCAAGACCGCATGAAATTGCAACGAATTGTGGGCACAGCCCAGACTATCACACAAACCAACCTCCCATCCATTCACTCCATTTACACCTCACGCTCCCTCGGCAAGGCCAGCAGCATAAGCAAGGAGAAGTCGCACCCTGGCCACTCCCTCTTCTCCCCTCTCCCATTAGGTAAAAGGTATAGAAGTGTGAAAACGCACACCTCCAGATTCAGGGACAGTTTCTTCCCAGCTGTTATCAGGCAACTGGATCATCCTACCACAACTAGAGAGCAGCCCGAAACAACTATTCACCTCATTGATGAAAGTGGTGCAGTAAATGTTATCTATTTGGGCTTTCAAAAGGCAGATGATTAAGTATCTTACATCATATTTGGTGAAAAATGTTATGAGAACTCAAGGGGAAAGTGATCGCTTGGATGGGTGATCATTAAAAAAATAGGAAGTGTGCAGAACAGATTTGAACAGCCTGGAAATAAATATGTTGTCCCCGGAAATTATTACTGTGGCTGCAGTTTTTGTTGTTCTCTCGAAGCACCTAAAGTTAAGCTTCCTCAGAGCACAAAATAATAATAACAAATTCTCTAACTTCAAGTAACCCTTGCTTTCCCTCTCTCTCCATCCCATCCCCTTCCCAGTTCTCCGACCAGTCTTGCGGTCTCCATCTACATTATCTCTGTTTGCTTTGTTGTTACCTTCTCCCAGCTAACAATGATCTATTCTACATTTTCCTTGATCTCCATTCCCTTTGCCTTGCTTTCACCCCTTCACACTTCCTTATCTATCACCCTCTCCCTTAACATATTTCGCTTTGGCAGCCTGCAGCCCAGCGGTATGAACATTGACTTCTCCAACTTTAGATAGTTCCTCTGTCCCTCTCTTCCCCTCCCCTTCCCAGTTCTCCCTCTATCTTCCTGTCTCCACCTATATCCTTCCTTTGTCCCGCCCCCCTGACATCAGTCTGAAGAAGGGTCTCGACCCGAAACGTCACCCATTCCTTCTCTCCTGAGATGCTGCCTGTCCTGCTGAGTTACTCCAGCATTTTGTGAATAAATACCCTCTCCCTTGACGTCAGTCTGAAGAAGGGTCTCGACCCGGAACAACACCCATTCCTCCTACCCAGAGATGCTGCCTGTCCCGCTGAGTTACGCCTGCATTTTGTGTCTATCTTTGGTTTAAACCAGCATCTGCAGTTCCTTCATACACAATAATAACAACAATCTCTCAGCTACATGAAGAATTTAGTGAGGCAAAATATAATAAGATATTTAACATGAATGTTAGTAACAAAATAAAAAACTTTTACTACTGCGGGATAAATCAAATACGTTTTAAGATACAAATGAATTACCTTTAACACTATACTTTGCAAATCCACCTACAAAACATCTCGACTTTTATTAATCTTGTCTAATTATCAACAAGTTGCATGTGGATGGTGCTGCATCCACACATGGCATTTTCAATTGTATGGCTGCCCATTTGTATGTTGCAAGGATTTAATAACATTTGCAAACAGGTGTCTGTGTATTCAGATTAGTTCTGGGGCAGCCTTGGTGAAGTCACAACTGGAATAGTGAAGGCTGGGAATGAATAGAGCAGGGAAAGTTTTGTATTGACTTTAAAAAAAATTTACTTGGAAGTAATTAAACCAGATAGGATGTCACCAAATTCAAAATGGTGCAAAAAAGATTTACAAGGATGCTACTGGATCTGGAAGGTTTGATGCTGTATAAACTGTGTCTGTTTTACCTGCAGCATGGGAGGCTGAGGTTTAACCTCACTGAAGTTCATAAAATCATGAGGGACTTAGATAAGTTGAAGTCTTAATATAAAGATAAGTTACGTCTGTTCCCCAGGGTAGGGGAATCGTAAAGTGGAGGGCATAGGTTTATGTTTGGGGGGGGGGGGGGGGAGAGGGAACATAGGGGCAACATCTTCACAACATCTTCACAAACGATGCCTCAGAAAAGCCACCAGCATTCACAAAGACTCCTCACACCCCTGCAATAGTCTGTTCGAAATTCTACCATCGGGCAGATGCCACATGGCCTTGTATGCCCGCACCTCCAGACCCAGGAACAGCTTCATCCCCAGGGCCATAGCTGCTATGAACCGGTCCTGCTGAGCCGGATGGTCACATCGCACAGTGAACCGGCACTGACCTACTTGAACTTTATACTGTTTTAAAACTGTTTCTAATTTTGCTTCACTGGGTAGTATAAATTTATACTGATTAGCTAATTAAATTATTGCATCGTATGGGAGGCGCATTCCCAATCTCGTTGTACCCCTGTACAATGACAATATAGATATATTGTATTGTATTGTATTGTATTGTATTGTATTGTGCATTCATGGGATGAACTGCCTGTGGATATGGTCACGACAGGTACAGTTGCAACATTAAAAACGCACTCAGACAGGTAGATGGATAGGAAGGGTTTGGACGGATATGGGGCAGGTGCAGAAAAGTGGGACAGGTCGGTTCAGCAATTTAGTTGACATGGGCAGGTCAGGCTGAAGGGACTGTTTCCATGCTGCATAGCTCTATGATGTTATGATACTGCTTCTACCCTGTTCAATAAAGTGAATGAAATTTGAAGTCATTGAACTAAAAATATATACAGCGTAAGTCAATGATTTTCATGTATGATTTTCTGGAAGCCACTTTGTTAAATATTCATTGTCACAGAGATGACATCCAAGGTCATAATGAACACACCCAAGGTAAAATGTAACTAGATACTTTATATGATGGGAGATGTCCAACTTTCTATCCTAGTGATTGTAGCCTGTTCCATACATTAATTCATACCTAAATATACTAATCACTGGTATTTGACGAAGTCTGTTCTTTTTATTTCAACAGGATCAGAGTGGAGTTAAATTCATGGAAACATTTTAGATGAAGTTTAAATAGTATCAAGGTCATAGCGTCATAGAGTCTCAGCGTGGAAACAGACCCTTCGGCCCAACTTGCCCACAACAGCCAACGTGTCCCATCTACACTTGTCTCACCTGCCTGCGTTTGGCCCATTTGGCTCTAAACCTGTGCTATTCATGTACCTGTCAAATTGTTTCTTAAACCTTGTGATAATACCTGCCTCAACTACCTCCTCCGGCAGCTCGTTCCATACACCCACCGCCCTTTGTGTGAAAACGTTACCCCTCAGGTTCCTATTAAATCTCCCCCCCCCCCCCGCTCTCCTTAAAGTTGAGGCTTAAACCTATGTCCTCTGATTCTCGATTCTCCTATTCTGGGGAAGAGCCTCTGTGCGCTTATCCGATTATAAGGTATAATGTTGAAACTTTTTTTTTTAAACGGTTGAAGAAATCTACTGATTTTTTTAACTGAAATATTCTCTCCTGATGTAACCTCTCACCTGTTCAGATTATCCAAATGAGTTTCACACCTCATGGCATTACACAATGGCTGACAATAGCGTGACGCTAATCTCAGAAGGAAAAATTGCTTCAACAAAAGGCATAATTTCATCTCAATCTACCCACATTACTCATCCATGGCTTCTCACTTCCAGTGTTATTATGGACAAACATGAGGAGTAAAAAAGCTCTCTGGCTCCCTTCCCTTTAACCAGAAGATCGTAAGGCCAATTGTATTTTGTCATCACCATTCTGGCTTTCAGTAGCGAACTCATCAAATTCCTGGCAAACACATCCTCCTAACCTATTTGCATCACATACTCACAAGATAAACAAAATGGACTTCAGTGGAACAGATGGATTAAAAGAACAATTTAATACATGCTTTAACCATTTAACAACCAAATGGGTTTCGTTTTACTACATATGAAACTAAATTCCTGTGAAATTCCATCATTTCTGTCAACCCAAAACTATACAACAGTATACCCAAGTGGCCTCTGTTTCTCAGTATTGTAAGATTCTTTAAAGATAACACATGTTTCCACTCTGACCATTAAAAATGTGATGAGAATAGCAGCCAGCTGAAAGACCACGTGAAGATAGACACAAAATGCTGGAGTAACTCAGCGGCTCAGGCAGCATCTCTGGAGAAAAAGAATGGATGACGTTTCGGGTCGGGAGCCTTGTTCAGACTGAAAGTAAGGGGGAAGGAACTGGAGGTAAGAAAAGGCCAGAAGATCATGTGATATTTATATCATTATTTCTGATTTTAAAATGGCTGTGTATTAAATAATCTGTGTATTAAAAGCTCAGATGTTTGCTCAGATAATTAATTTTGAGCAAACTTGCTTGGCTCCAATTGTATTAATCAAAACATTATTTCAGGTGAATAAATAATGTTGTAGTCAGTAACTTTGGTTATTAATATTAGGAAGGAAGCATGAATATATCTTGATATTACAGGATTTTTCCTTGGATTGTCATTTCTAATATTTTCCAATGCAGTCTGGCTGGATGTGAGAGTGGGAGAAAAAATTACACCCCAAAAACCCCCCAAATAATCCAATATCAAGAACAATCAACAAAGGTTATAGCTAATAATCGTTAATTCACCCGCTTGTCAAGAATCTCTCTGTTTCTGCCTTTAAAATATAAAATTATGTTTCTATTGCTCTTTGAAGAATATTTGGTGTTAAATCTTGGAGTAGGTGATTATGACCTGTTACAATGAATAAAATCTTGTTTAGAGTTTAAAGGAATTTCAGTCACATAAGCATGTGAATTTGCTCAAAATGATTTAAGTCGGTGTAGCATTTACAGAATAGAAAAAGTATTGAGATCATTTTTTTAATGTATTTTTTATTGATTTTTAAAACAGATTTTAACATGCAGCAGCTTACACATTTATAGCTCTGAAAATGTGGTAAACCCCGCCAAAGCACCACAAGATCACATTGAATCCACTTGAGGAGGTATGGGGGAAAAAGAGGGATAAAAAGCTTGCAGAACACAAAGAGGAAAAAAGCAAAAGTGAAGGGGAAATGAAAGACTTGTGTCAAGAGCAGTAAAAAAAAATGCACATCCAAATTGATGTTGGAAAATTGAAAGTTTAGCTGAATTCATAAAAGAATATTGTGATTTTTTGTAGTTGGAGTATTGTGTACAGTTCTGATCCCCCATTACAGGAAGGAAGTGGAGGCTTTGAATGGGGGAACAGAGGAGGTTTACTAGAATGGTACCCACTTTTCAGTGGGTAGTCCATAGAGCTCAGAGGACCATCGGAACACAGCTACCAGCCTTGGAGTGCATCGACAACACACGATGCCTCAGAAAAGCCACCAGCATCCACAAAGACTCTTCACACCCCTGCGACAGTCTGTTCGAACTTCTACCATCGGGCAGACGATACAAGGCCTTCTACGCCCGCACCTCCAGACTCAGGACCAGCTTCATCCCCAGGGCCATAGTTGCTATGAACCGGTCCTGCTGAGCCGGATGGTCACATCGCACAGTGATCCGGCACAGATCTACTTGCACTTTATTCTGTTTTAAAACTGTTCTAATTTGTTTCATTGGGTTGTTTAAATTAATACTGACTAGCTAATTAATTTATTGCATTGTGTGGGAGGTGCATTCCCAATCTCGTTGTACCCCTGTACAATGACAATAAAGATGTATTGTATTGTATTGTATTAGGGAGTATTAGCTGCAGGCAGCGGTTGGATAGACTTGGATTGTTTTCTCTGGAATTCCAGAGGCTGTGGGGATACCTGATAGAAGTATAGACATTTATGCGAGGCATAGATAGGGTAGACAGTCAAAATCTTTTTCCCAGGATGGAAAAAAAATCAAATACCAGATAGAATAGCTTCAAGGTGAGAGGGGCAAAGTTTTGAGGAGGTGATGGTTGAAACAGATACATTACTGGCATTTAAAACATGCATATACGGATGTGCAGGGAATGGAGGGATATGGGTTATGTGCAGGTAGTTGTGATAGTCTTGGCATCATGTTTGGCAAAGATATTGAGGGCAAATGGGCCCGTTCTGGTGCTGCACAGTTCAATGTTTAAAATAATACCAATTAACAATAGATGTGGAAGATCAAATACCGCGGCACGGTAGCGCAGCGGTAGAGTTGCTGCTTTACAGCGAATGCAGCGCCGGAGACTCAGGTTCGATCCTGACTACGGGTGCTGCACTGTAAGGAGTTTGTACGTTCTCCCCGTGACCTGCGTGGGTTTTCTCCGAGATCTTCGGTTTCCTCCCACACTCCAAAGACGTACAGGTATGTAGGTTAATTGGCTGGGTAAATGTAAAAATTGTCCCTAGTGGGTGTAGGATAGTGTTAATGTACGGGGATCACTGGGCGGCACGGACTTGGAGGGCCGAAAAGGCCTGTTTCCGGCTGTATATATATGATATGATGATGATATGATGATTTTAATTTTAGCTCATGCAATTAGGCCGAAGGATTTGCTGCCGCTTATGACATCCAACATGTTTGTTAATACGCTTTCTCCTTGATACAGGTAGAGTCATAGAGTCGTAGAGTCACACAGCACGGAATCATCCCCCTCGGCCCATTTCATCCATGGCAATCATAGAAACATAGAAAATAGATGCAGGAGGAGGCCATTCGGCCCTTCGAGCCAGCACCGCCATTCATTGTGATCATGGCTGATCGTCCCCAATCAATACCCCGAGTCTGCCTTCTCCCCATATCCCTTAATTCCACTGGCCCCGAGCTCTATCTAACTCTTTCTTAAATCCATCCAGTGATTTGGCTTCCACTGCCGTCTGTGGCAGAGAATTCCACAAATTCACAACTCTTTGGGTGAAAAAGTTTTTTCCCACCTCAGTTTTAAATGGCCTCCCCTTTATTCTAAGACTGTGGCCCCTGGTTCTGGACTCGCCCAACATTAGGAACATTTTTCCTGCATCTAGCTTGTCCAGTCCTTTTACAATTTTATATGTTTCTATAACATCCCCTCTCATCCTTCTAAACTCCAGTGAATATAAGCCTAGTCTTTTCAATCTTTCCTCATATGTCAGTCCCACCATCCCAGGGATCAATCTCGTGAACCTAAGCTGCATTGTCTCAATTACAAGGATGTCCTTCCTCAAATTAGGAGACCAAAACTGTACACAATACTCCAGATGTGGTCTTACCAGGGCCCTATACAACTGCAGAAGAACCTCTTTACTCCTATACTGAAATCCTCTTGTTATGAAGGCCAACATTCCATTAGCTTTCTTCACTGCCTGCTGTACCTGCACGCCAACTTTCAGTGACTGGTGTACAAGGACACCCAGGTCTCGCTGCACCTCCCCCTTACCTAACCTAACTCCATTGAGATAATAATCTGCCTCCTTGTTTCTGCCGTCAAAGTAGATAACCTCACATTTATCTATATTGTACTGCATCTGCCACGCATCTGCCCACTCACTCAACCTGTCCAGGTCACCCTGAAAGCTCCTAACATCCTCCTCACAGTTTACACTGCCACCCAGCTTTGTGTCATCCGCAAACCTGCTAGTGTTGCTTCTAATTCCCTCTTCCAGATCATTAATATTTATGGTAAACAGTTTTGCCCCAACACCGAGCCTTGCGGCACTCCACTCGCCACTGCCTGCCATTCTGAAAAGGACCCGAATGGCCTACTCCTGCACCTATTGTCTATTGTCTATTGACCCATTTACTCCAACTCTTTGCTTCCTGTCTGCCAACCAATTTTCTATCCATGTTAACACCCTAACCCCTATACCATGTGCTCTAATTTTAGTCACCAATCTCCCGTGTGGGACCTTATCAAAGGCTTTCTGAAAGTCTAGGTACACTACATCCACTGGCTCACCTTCATCCATTTTACTTGTCAAGGCCTCAAAAAATTCCAGAAGATTAGTCAAGCATGATTTCCCTTTCATAAATCCATGCTGACTTGGACTTATCCTTTTACTGCTATCCAAATGCACCGTTATTACCTCTTTAATAATTGACTCCAGCATCTTCTCCACAACCAAAGTCAGGCTAACTGGTCTGTAATTCCCCGTTTGCTCTCTCGCTCCTTTCTTGAAAAGTGGGATAACATTAGCTATCCTCCAATCCACAGGAACTGATCCTGAATCTATTGAACATTGGAAAATGATCACCAATGCGTCCACTATTTCAAGAGCCACCTCCCTGAGGACCCTGGGATGCAGACCATCAGGCCCAGGGGATTTATCATCCTTCAGTCCCATTAGTCTACCCAATACTATTTCTCGCCTAATGCAAATTTCTTTCAGTTCCTCTACCCCCCCTAGATCCTCTGTGCTTCAGTACATCTGGGAGATTGTTTGTGTCTTCCTTAGTGAAGACAGATCTGAAGTACCTGTTCAACTCTTCTGCCATTTCCTTGTTACCCATAATAATTTCGCCCGTGTCTGCCTTCAAGGGACCCACATTTGACTTTACTATTATTTTTCTCTTAGCATATCTAAAGAAGCTCAAGATACCCCACCAAAGATAGTCACATTGGCGTTCATTTTGCCCATATCACTCAACACCGTTCTTATCCATGTACCTGTCCAAGTGTCTTTTAAGTGCTGTTATAATACCTCCCTCAACCACCTCCTCCAGCAGCTCGTTCCACATACCAATTAAAATGTTGTTCCTCTGGTTCCTATTAAATCTTATCCCTCTTACCTTAAATTCATGTCCTCTGGAATATTGATTCCCCTACCCTGGGTAATTAAAATCATCATCGTTGCATGAAAAAATATTCATGCCTTCAGTCCGACACTCAACTTTGAAGAGTTTATTCAATACTAGACCAAGTGGACCCGTTGGGCCCAAACCTCTCCTGGATTGGTGCAGCACCCTGTCCTCTCCCCCTCCCCTCTCTCCTCAAGCCCCCCACTCCCCCCTTCCCCACTCCCCCCTCCTCCCTCCTCCCCTCCCCCTCCCCTCCTTTTAAACTTTAAAATCTGAATAACTAAAAATATAACACCGATTTCAATAAAACTACTTGCATTATCACTGAAGTGATTATGGTGAGTAAGGTGGGCCTAAAATTGTCACGTTATCGTGTAACGTTTTGGCTGAAGTTCGATCACAAACAAACAAACAAACGAGAGTTTTAGTATATAGATGTCTCTTGTTATATTTAATCACTTTTATTGCAGCTGTTTACACCCATGGAGTTCTAAATTCTGAACAGCCATTTGTTCAAGAACCCCAGTTTCTCCAGCTGGTGATGAAACTGGAATTCACCGCTTGGATTTTTTGGAAGCAATGTAACCGAACCTTGTTGCTTGGTTTATTTAATGCTCAATTCTGGGCTCAATATTACACGCAGCATGAGATTTTCCAAAATAGCAGGAGAAACAGATATTGGGGAAACTGGTCAACTAACAAGCTACATGGATCAATCCGGGCATCTGTCCAAAAGAGCAACCACGCACTCCTCAGTCTCCCTACATCATTCCCCCCCACACACACACACACTTGGAAGTTTTGGTGCGGTGCGGACTGGGGGGGGGGGGGGGGGGGGGGGAGGGGGGAGGAGGTTGAGGGTGGAGGGGAGAGGAGACCACATCTGAGGGAAGATTAGCCAGCCTCATCCTCTCCTCACAAATAACCCGACAAATCAGGACAGGGGGTTAGCCCCCCGGGCCCCTCGGGTCTGTGCTGCCAGTCAGTAACATTTTGGACGCATCCCAGGCCATCACACAAAGCAACCTCCTTTCCATTGACTCCATTTACACCTCACGCTGCCTCGGCAAGGCCATCAGCATAATCAAGGACAAGTCGCACCCCGGCTCTTTGTGAAAATGTGCACCTCCAGATTCAGGGACCGTTTCTTCCCAGCTGCTATCAGGCAACTGAACCATCTTACTAACAACTTCAGAGTAGTCCTGGGTGACTCGTTGGAGACCCCCGGACTTTCTTCAATCGGACTTTACCCTGCACTAAACGCTATTCCCTTTACTCTGTTTCATCTGTGCACTGTGGATAGCTCGATTGTAATAGACAATAGACAATAGGTGCAGGAGGAGGCCATTCAGCCCTTCGAGCCAGCACCGCCATTCAATGTGATCATGGCTGATCATTCGCAATCAGTACCCCGTTCCTGCCTTCTCCCCATACCCCCGGACTCCGCTATCCTTAAGAGCTCTATCTAGCTCTCCCTTGAATGCATTCAGAGAATTGGCATCCACTGCCTTCTGAGGCAGAGAACTCCACAGATTCACAACTCTCTGACTGAAAACGTTTTTCCTCATCTCCGTTCTAAATGGCCTACCCCTTATTCTTAAACTGTGGCCCCTGGTTCTGGACTCCCCCAACATTGGGAACATGTTTCCTGCCTCTAACGTGTCCAACCCTTATTAATCTTATACGTTTCGATATCATGTATTGAATCATGCATTGTCTTTCCGCTTACTGGCTAGCACGCAACAAAAGCTTTTCACTGTACTTCGGTACACGTGACAATAAACTAAGCTAAACTCAATTAAACTTAAAATGTTAGATTCTGCTTCTACTGCCATTTGAAGACGAGTTCCAAAGCATTGGGACAGAAAGAAAGCACGCCCCAATTCTGCCTTAATCGGGAGTTCCTCGGTTTTAAAATTAACCCCTGCTTCCTCATGATGCTATATGTTTCAATTAAGTCGCCCTCCTCTGAACCGCCAGCGGATATAATCCTAGCCTGTCCAGCTTTTCATTTTTAAACACGAACGTTCCGGGTACCAGCCCAGTTAACCTTCTCTGAACCGTCTCACTTCATAAATGGAGTAAAAAAAAAAAAGCGCTTCAGACTACCCATTAGTTTGCGTTTGGCGTGGACGGAAGATGAGAATCGACTTTTCAGAATTCCATTAATTTCTTAGATGTGAATTGGTTCCACTTTTGAACCGTTAGTAATAATGTTGCAGCTCGAAATGAAGGTCTACCAACACTATCCCAGGAAGATGGCTGAATTGAAACGCACTTAGCTGAATTATCATGTTTCGGCTGAACCCAGGCACCGCAGTGATTCCTTAAACATGTCCTTTGCTGCCATTAGCAATTCCATGTATGACAAAGTCGTCTATCCTGATTTACATTTGCAGTCTGCTCTTTTGACTTGACGAGGAATTAAGGTTGGATACTCCTCGTATGCCATAAATACAGGTTGGATCGACACCTTAGTTCGGTGCCTGGTGCCGTATTTTCTCGATAGACCCATGCATCGTCCTCCGAATCTTCGACTGAGAAACCAACTTGAAGAAATTCCCCATCAGAAAAAGAATGTCACCAATTCAGAGAAAAAAATACGTGGAAAACAACAAAATCCCCAAACCCTCAGCATTGATGTTATGCGAACAGTCATCCTTTTCACCCCTACCCCCAAACAAAAACTAAATGTTTGGATTGGAACATGATATTGAATTTCCAGTGACCCGGACACAAAAAATTGAGAGTGAACCATTCAGTAGATTAGCAACGTTTTCCGGCCGTGGGCAGTTTGAGAATTTGCTCGGCTGCAGGTATTATGCACAGTAGTATTTTAGCTGTTTGCACCTCTAGAATGCCCGATAATCGATAAAATGAAACGGGTTATATGGAACCAAATTATGGAGCCGTCTGTGTTGAAATAAACGCAAAGGCACCCTGGCAGTAGCAAATGATGGGACCATATCTGGCATATGCCTCCATTCCCCATCCTTGTCCTCGTTTGTGTGAAATCAACGTTTGCAAAACGGACACATAGGGCCGCTGGAAATCCCGTGCCAATCCCGTCAAAGAAACAAGCACGTTAGAGAAAGAACGTAAAAAAGAACTGCAGACGCTGGTTTACACCGAGGATAGACCCCAAAATGCTGGAGTAACTCATCGGGACAGGCAGCATCTCTGGAGAGAGGGAGATGCTTGCTGCCTGTCCCGCTGAGTTACTCCAGCATTTTGTGTCTTGTCTTTGGAGAAAAAACCTCATTGCGTTCAATTTTTCGTGGGAACACAAAATAAACGGTGCAACATTGCAGCTCCTAGCTGTTACTCAACAGGCCCAGTTAAACATGCCACCCAAAAGTCTGCACCTATTTCTGTCAATGTGACAGGTTGATACATTTGAGACGCAGTACAGTGAAATTTGACACTGAACACATAAAACTACAAGTGTTGCACGCTCACACCTGTCCAATACACTTGCATTTATGAAGACGCGTTTAACTTGATTTTGAAAGTTCAGCTAAAAGGTCATCAATCTGAAACGTTATTTATTCACAAAATGCTGGAGTAACTCAGCCTGACCTGCTGAGTTACTCCAGCATTTTGTGAATAAATTCCTTCGATTTGTACCAGCATCTGCAGTTATTTTCTTATACAATCTGAAACGTTAGCTCCGTTCCTCTCTCCACAGATGCTGTCAGGCGCGCTGAGCACCTCTATCCTATATTTGTTTTTTTTACTTGCCTTTGTAATGTGTGCAGGAAGGAACTGCAGGTGCTGGTTTACACCGAAGATGGACACAAAATGCTGGAATAACTCAGCGGGACAGGCAGCATCTCTGGAGTGAAGGAGTGGGTGACGTTTCGGGTCGAGACCTTTCTTTATACACATGTGGCACATTTAAAGTCCAGAGTTGTGATCGGATTGAGATTCGTCTTGTTTCCCCCCGTTTATGTCTAGCTAACGGCGAACATGGGTCACGTAGACAGGTCCAATACAAAGATTTCATCAAATATCGTATATGGGAAAGGACCCTGGCTTTAAAATGGTGCCGCGATTAACCAGTCAGATGAACAAATAGATTGGGCTCACGTGTGAAACTTTGCAGAGTCCAATGAATTATGTATTTCTTTATCCTAACTGGACACACTCGACCCCGTCTACCGGTCAGTTTTCATCCCAACTCAAACACTATTCAATGGGGCTTTACCCACTTTTCTGAATTTTTATAAGGAGTTTCCAATTCTCTTTTTGTTTGGAATTTGCCCCAAGGAACGCCGTTGTTCGGAGCGTTAAATTAAAAATGAATTTATTGGATCAAGTCCCTGCGATTTAGTTGTTAGCGGGCGACGGGCAAAACATCCTGCCAGGAAGAAATGGCATAAGATTTTGCGACACTGAACGGGAACATTTCTCCGAGAAAGCTGCCAATCGAAAGCAATTGGTTTGGCCAGAATTTAAATCTAATTTCAACAACCTCGTGGCAACCCGGACAGTCCGTTTGAATCGATTCTCGCTTCTGCTGACTGCTTGGGGCGAACGAATAATGAGTTGCTTCAACCGGCCAACATTTTGTTATAAGGTTAATTAATATGCAAGGCGCTGTTTCACATTTTTGAAGCGAATACAATGTTTTCAAATCGTAACATTGAAATAGACTGCGTGTGTAATTAAATTATTTCCCCCCCCCCTAACAGCGCTCAACGATTGTACCCAGAACAGCACATATGTGAGATAAACATGACGATCTAAAGCTATGGGATCGTCCCCAGTTCCCGAATAAAGCATATTATTTCTGTGTTTGCATACGGTTCGTTGTGTTCAATTTGACAAGCAAAATTAATCACGGCGCACAACATCTGGTTTGCAGTTTATTTTCAATGGAAAGAATGTGTATTTTGTTGAAAGAAGCCCGGGATTAGAATTATATTCACAGCGCTTACCCACTAGATGTGGAGAATTAGCACCACTTAATTAATTTTGCGATTTAGCATCGTCCCATTTTTGCACCGTTCGCAGCTCAGACAAGGTAGAGACCATGAAAATAAATGAGTGCAAGAAAATAACTGCAGATGCTGGTACAAATCGAAGGTATTTATTCACAAAATGCTGGAGTAACTCAGCAGGTCAGGCAGCATCTCAGGAGAAAAGGAATGGGTGACGTTTAGGGTCGAGACCCTTCTTCAAGATCCGAAATGTCACCCATTCCTTCTCTCCTGAGATGCTGCCTGACCTGCTGAGTTACTCCAGCATTTTGTGAATGAAAATAAATGAGCTACCTTCAAATAAATATCTCCGGAGGAGCCCTGGAGAGTGAAAGGATGGTGTTTGCTGAGAGCCAGGGGCAAAGAAGTAAACATCTGGAACAGAGGCTGGCTTAGAGGGTGGTCATTGTCCAATATCCCACATCATCAAGCAAGATAACAAAATTCATCCTCCAGAGTGCCCTGGAAACTTTACCAATCGTTGCCGATGTATTTTGCGCGACAGTACATCACCCCCCCCCCCCCCCCCCCCCCCCCATCAGCATGACATCTTTGGACCAGGCAGGTTTGCCACCATCCGACCGCACAAAATCCCTACACTTTAACGACTCAGTATAAAAACAAAGCTTCAAAATGTACTCGTGTAAAGGACCAACAACGGTAGAAGGTTGATCCGGGTGCGAATGTGATTTAAAATATTGTTTTTCAATCCAGCATCTACAATAACGGTTATGAATGTTTAGGAATGGATGTTGGAGCATCAGACGCATATTCATATCTGAGAGTTATGTAATTTCTGTGAAGCAATGTGTTATTACCTATTTCTCTCCTTATGTATTATTTCTCTTGCCGAACCCGTGCATTACAGACAGAGGATTCCCTAACCCCAACACAGACGAACATAATACACCACCCCTCCCCCAATCCTCGCCTCTCTGGTATTGAGTTAAGCTGACGCCCGTTTTGGAAGCTTACCTGTAGCTGCTGTGATCACCTTCCCCTCTGTACACGAAAACCACGGGGAATCAAGCTTACATTTAACAAGGTTGAAGAGAACGAGACTGGTGCGATATTGGTGGGAGATATTAAATCAAGACATGCCACACTATCTTCCCCCCCCCCCCCCCCCCTACGAGGTGCGACAAGGGCAGGAGAATTTACACCATGACATTCCCTTCCATAGTAGCGTCCGCTTACCGACCTTGCTTCCCAATTGCAAAATGACGTTTGCGGATATCAGCTCCGGGGACGACGTACGCGGAGAGTTACCGGGGAGTCAACCCGTTCATCTTCAACGAGGAAGACAACGATGGAGCTTCATCGTAGCGAGTTCGGCTCTCCAATCCCGCGGATGTTCCCACTCGCCCAACAAAACAATGTTGATCAAAACGTCCAAGTAGTCTACCTCGGGACGTTTCTGATTACATGCTAGTCTATGATTTTTTGAGCGCGGGACAGCTGGATTCTGGAGGAAACTGGACTCTGCAACCCTCTGGCAGCGCTCCACATCCCCCACTCCGAACCCCTCACAGGCAGTCTACGAATTAGAACTCTCTCAATTACTCTACCACAGTTTGGATGGGTGTCAAGCGCGATAACATCGGGCCCGATCAGCCTGGCATACGGCTGCTCACCGTAGTGTTGATGGGTGGGTTGATGGAATGTCGCCAAGGTGTCAGAGGAACCGCTCAAAGCGAATCACTTTGTTGCAAAGTTCCCAATGCCAGACAAGTTGTGGCAGAATCCGTTCTCCCTCCGTTAGCGACCTTCAATTCCCCCCCCCCCCCCCCCCCCGATGACAGGAAGATTCCCGCTTGGAGCATTTGCCAACAGAACTGTTGAGCATAGCAGCAGAATTACGAGGAAGTATTAAGTGTAGGAATATGCAACTTCCAGTTTCCTGCACCATTTGCACTAAAGTCTAATTGGCACTAATTTTGCACTTACTGATTCGCACTAATAAGAAGAGGCCGGAAGTAAACTTAAAGGAACAACAATTATTATTTGCCAACAATAAATTTGGATTTTTTTTTAAATTTGGAAAGAGACAAGAATGTGATTACAATTAGAGCGAGCTGACGGCCCAGATTTAACCAATTGCTTTGCAACGTGCGCCCATTTAGTTGATAAACTCAAGGAATGCGATTTAGTTGTAAAACGAAAAGTGTAGGAAGGAACCGCAGATGCGGGTTTAAACCAAAGATAGACACAAAAAGCTGGAGTAACTCAGCGGGGCAGGCAGCATCTCTGGAGAAAAGGAGGAGGTGACTTTTTGGGTCGAGACTCTTCTTCAGTCCAGTCTGAAGAAGGGTCTCGACCCGAAACGTCACCCATTCCTTCTCTCCCGAGATGCTGTCAGACCCGCTGAGTTACTCCAGCTTTTTGTGTCTATGTTTTGCAAAACGAAAATCTCGTTTTCTTTACTACAAAATAATCGAATGTTTGATATTCTTGAGATCATCGGGAAAAAATGAGAATATTTCTGAATATGAAGGACTGGCCACTGTCCGATAGTAGGCAAAAATAATGGGTAGATAAAAAAGCTGCAGGTGCTGGTTTAAATCGAAGGTGGACACAAAATGCTGGAGTAACTCAGCGGGTCAGGCAGCATCTCTGGAGAGAAGGAATGGGTGATGTTTCGGGTCGAGACCCTTCTTCAGACTGATTTAGTTTTGCGATTTATTTGTAAAACGAAAAGTGTAGGAAGGAATAATCAGTCTGAAGAAGGGTCTCGACCCGAAACGTCACCCATTCTCCAGAGATGCTGCCTGACCCGCTGAGTTACTTCAGTACTTTGTGTCTACCAAAAATAATGGGAAGGTGAGTTCTGAAAACGACATAGGATGGGGCCGAGAAAGACCCCCCCTCTCCCCTCCCCGCCCCCCACCTCCTCTCCAGCCTCGCCAAAACTAGCTACATCACCTAAATGATTAGGGGATTCCTTCATTTTTATTGTTTCCTCTGTTAAGGTGAGCAAGAATGTAGTTTCCCCCCCTTTCAATTTCCGCCATCTGCACCACAGAAACTCTGCTGCGGCCATTAGGGATCTTTAAGTTACTGCACGACACCCTCCAGAGTTGAAACACGACTAGCGCGATGCTTGCAGAAGCTCCGCGCGGCCTCACTGATGTACGTACAGATGTCGTGTACACAACCACATCGGTGCTCGGATGGTAAACAGTAGAAATTACCATTTCATTATGATTCTCCCACCCCCAGCCCGCAATTGACCAGTGGAGTTTCTCAACAAGTTAACGACAACAAAATGTTATCACACTTGCCAATAGGGATTAAAGGGAATTTAAACTCCTCCTTTGCAAATTCCACGCTTTATTTTCCAATTATACTCTTACTGCTTATTTTACATCAATCTAATTATGGTCATGTCTTTTATAAGGTTGAATCTGTGCTTTGGACGATTTATCTGTACATTCGGTCACCATAATTTCGAACCGTGTGTGAACGTGGCTACTTGTCTTTATTTTTTTCCCCCACTGGCCTTTCTCCGGGCAAATCAGCGCAAATAACTTTACATTAATCCCCGCCTCCTGCGCTTTCTTAGCCATTGCGCCCGTTCTCATTTAAAAAAAATAGAAACAGTTCTCACTTACAAAACAGATCTGAAAAAATTAACAGTATAATTACCACTCCCTTAAGCTCACGCAACAGTCCAATAGATGCAATAAACAAAACGCAACCAGTCATTTAGCTTCCAACTCTGCCAGCGCTAACAGAATCACGCGAGACACGGTTAATTATTCATATAACCTGCACATTTTGTCGATAATTAGGAGCGAAGAACGACACAAGAGAACGATTTGAACTGCATAGGGGAACTCAGGCAATATCTAACGTTGAGACTATTTACGGGTAGATCCGTCTGGAAAGTTCAGAGCCACACATTCATGGAATTATATCTGGATAGAGATTTGTCCTGAATTGGACTTCGATGTGGCAATTTGGTTTAGTTTTAGTTTTAGTGATACAATGCCAATGTTTAAGAAAATAACTGCAGATGCTGGTACAAATCGAAGGTATTTATTCGCAAAATGCTGGAGTAACTCAGCAGGTCAAGTAGCATCTCAGGAGAGAAGGAATGGGCGACGTTTCGGGTCGAGACCCTTCTTCAGTCTGAAGAAGGGTCTCGACCCGAAACGTCGCCCATTCCTTCTCTCCTGAGATGCTGCCTGACCTGCTGAGTTACTCCAGCATTTTGTGAATAAATACCTTCAATGCCAATGTTTAAGCATTTTAAAGTCATCATTAATCTCATTCCGTTTCTGTGTTGTTCGTAATGGAGAAATCTTACCTGGAAGCTGGACCTTTCAAACTTTGCTGCTGAATACCATAAACCAAGAGTTGTGTAGGTAGGAACTGCAGATGCTGGTGCAAGAGTAACTCGGCGGGACAGGCAGCATCTCTGGAGAGAAGGAATGGGTGACGTTTTGGGTCGAGACCCTTCTTCAGACTGGAGTTATTAAATTAAAGTATTGGGAGATGATGTATCTCCAGCGGTTCAATCGCAGGCATCGGCCGATTGATTACTGAGGAAAAGACCCCATTATCTCTTGCAGTGCAGCACACACATTCGAAACAAGGCATCATTAAAAGCCAACATGTTAAACCCGACTTATAATTTATTTGAAAACAAATGCCTACCGCAACCCGTGTTTAAAAGTCTTTACTTTGGTGAATTTAAGTATCTAGAATTTGAAACTCCTTGGTTTTTTTGTTTGGAGGTGCAACTTTTTGCCTCCATTGTTTCCGGAGCGCACCAATGCTGAAATGGCCACACACACTCGACCCGAAATGACACCAATTCCATCTCTACAAGAGATGCTGCCTGGCCCGCTGAGTTGCTCCGGCATTTATAGACAATAGACAATAGGTGCAGGAGTAGGCTATTCAATGTGATCATGGCTGATCATTCACAATCAGTACCCCGTTCCTGCCTTCTCCCCATACCCCCTGATTCCGCTATCCTTAAGAGCTCTATCTATCTCTCTCTTGAAAGCATTCAGAGAATTGGCATCCACTGCCTTCTGAGGCAGAGAATTCCACAGATTCACAACTCTCTGACTGAAAAAGTTTTTCCTCATTTCCGTTCTAAATGGCCTACCCCTTATTCTTCAACTGTGGCCCCTTGTTCTGGACACCCCCAACATTGGGAACATGTTTCCTGCTTCTGACGTGTCCAACCCCTTAATAATCTTATACGTTTCGTTAAGATTTTGTGTCGGAAGGAACTCTGATACCTGCCTTCATCGCACCGTCTCCATCACAGCAGATAGACTATCGACTGGCATCTATTATAAACCCACTGGCTCAACAGCTACGTATCTACACTGTAATTCTGCCCATCCTGTCTCCTGCAAAGACTCAGTTCCCTACTCCCAATTTGTCCATCTGCGTCCAAGACCAGTTATTCCATACGGGAACATCTGAGACGTCCTCATTCTTTAGGAAACTGGGGTTCCCGCTTCCATCGTAGATGAGGCCCTCACACGCGTCTCCTGGGTAACCCGCAGCTCCACCCTGGCTCCCCCTCTTCCCAGTCACAACAGGGACAGACTCCCCCTCGTCCTCACCTTTCATCCCATCAGCTGTCGCATACAGCACCTCCAACCTCCACCTCCAATGGGATCCCACTGGCCACATCTTCCAATCACCACCCCTTTCTGCTTTCTGCAGAGACCGTTCCCTCTGCAACTCTCTGATCACCTCATCCCATCCCACCCAAACCACTCCCTCCCCAGGTACCTTCCCTTGCAACTGCAGGAGATGCAGCACGTCCCTGTCCCTCCTTCCTCGGCTCCATCCAAGGACCCCAATAGTCCTTTCAGGTGCGGTAGTTCGTCTGCTCCTTCTCCAACCTCATCTACTGTATCTGCTGTTCTAGATGTGGACTCCTATATAATCGACAAGATCATGGGCAATCGCTTTGCTGAACACTTTTGCACAGTCCACCTGGGCCTATGCCATCTCCCAGTTGCTAAACACTTCAACTCCCCTCGCATTCCCACACTGACCTTTCTGTCCTGGGCCTCCTCCATTGTTAGAGTGAGATCAAATGCAATTTGGAGGAACAGCACCTCATATTTCTCTTGGGCAGCTTACAACCCAGCGGTATGAAATTGATTTCACTGACTTCAAGTAACCCTTGCTTTCCCTCTTACTCCATCCCCCCCCCCCCCACCCTAGTTCTCTGGACTAATTTCACTGTCTTCCTGATTAATTGTACTGTTTGTATGCCTCATTGTCTCATTGCCATCATCCAACAATGAACCATTCTACATTTCCTTGAGCATCGTCTGCTTTGATCTGTCCTTTTCACACCTTACATCTTCTTTGCACTCTTCCATTTCTCTAGTTTTCCTCCCCCCAACTCTCAGTCTGAAGATGGGTCTCGACCTGAAATGTCCCCCTTTCCTCTCCAGATATGCTGCCTGTCCTGCTGAGTTACTCCAGCATTTTGTGTCTATCTTTCCTCTGTGCCTATCCTATCCATGTACCTGTCCAAATGCTTTTTTAAGGGCTGTGATAGAACCTGCCTCAACTCCTCCAGCAGCTCGTTCCATATCAGGTTCCTATTAATTCTTACCCCCCCCCCCCCCGCCATAAACCTCTATCCTCTGGTTCCTGATTCGCCAACTCTGTGCTTTTACCCTATCGATTACACTCATGATTCTGTGCATATACCCTATCTATTACACTCATGGTCTTATTCACCTCTATAAGATCACCCCTCATTCTCCTGCGCTTCAAGGAAATATGTCCTAGCTTGCTCAACCTCTCCCTCCAGGTGTGGATCTCAAGTCCTGGCAACATCCTCAAAAATCTTCTCTGCACTCATTCCAGCTCATCAACATCTTTCTTATAATGGGGTGACCAAAGATGAACACGGTACTCTAAATGTGGACTCACCAATGCCTTGTACAACTGTAATATGATGTCCCAACCTCTATGCTCGATACGCTGACTGATGAAGGCCAATGTGTAGAAAGCTGTGTGCTGCTGAATTTTTTTAGCAGTTCCATCAAAAGCTTTCCCATGTTACTTCAGTAAATCTACTCATAAATTTGCAATAAATTCCTAATTCCCTTGCAATAGAAGTATTTTGTTATTCTAGCAGATAGAGCCCCAGTTAAACGTAACAATTTGCATAGGAATGCAATTGTATTGTTTTAATTTTTTTTTACTATTTTCAATTTTAGAAAAATAACTATGATCACAGTGTATTTCTATCCACATTAAATTTTAATATTTATAAAGTGACTTTGCACTCTATTCAAACAATAACCAAAACTTTCCATTCGTAAGTGGTTTCTGATGAAGCTAAACCCTTGAATATCCACAGGTACATGTGTCGAATTAAATATCGCAGTCATGGAACCGAGCAAAACTGTATCACAAAAAAGGCAGGAACGTTCTCTGATACATACCTGGCACACAACGTATGGACATCTCTTGCCAAAACTGAGCACACTGAGCTCATTCAGATCATACACTCCTCTGCCAAAGGAACCAACAGTGCAGGATCAACTTGGAAAAGAAAATCAATCCCAGTTTTTCATTATTACCAACCACATCCTCCGATTATTTTCCCCGGATCCTTCCTCCCACAGCATTAAGAGCAAGTGTAAGTGGTTCATTGTTTTCTTCTCGGTTGAGATTAACACAAGGTGTCCCACTTGCTCTTTTACCCTAAGTTAAACCCTCCTATCTTAATTTACCCCCGTCTCTCAATCTCTTTCACTAATTCCTTACCCTCTCTTCTCCCTGGGCTCATATTATCCACGTGATTTACCTTCTGCCCCAAGTTTCTATTCCCATTAAACACTACACCACCCAAATGTTATTCTTTTATTTTTTGGCTCCATCACTCCATTTCCATCATAATTACATTTAAAATATTTTTTCCTTCTTCCTGACTTTCCCCCTCACTATTAAATTAATGCTAAATCTGCTTCAAAATGTTCTCATCTTCTCAGTCTTTCTTTATGATAATTTCAGTCCTCCTTCTGGCTTGACTTTGTAAGAATGCATGGCTGTCATCTGACCCTACATCCCTCTATCCTCAATTTGCACATTGGAGTTTCTTTAACCCAGGTTTCCTGTCCACTCACAACCCCAAGAAAAGTTGTAAACATGGTCTTTAGCCAAAACTATGATCTATTTTGCCTCGACATCTGTTTGAGGCAGACGAGTCTAGAATGCAGTTGTGCCCACATCTTTGTCCTCTGCTTCTGAAATCTAGTTCAATTGAGATTAATGTGCAAATCGTGGAGCTGGAGGCCTTGCCTGGGACTGACTTTGAGCAGCGGGGCATGGACTTACCATCTGAGCGTGCGATTCCTTGCCTGGATCGATGCTCCAACCTTGGCCTGCGGACTTTAACATCAAGCAGCTCGCAGTCTCAGGTTGAGACCGAAGTCGGGAGCTCCAAAAGCCACACAAGGTTCGCCTGGTCCTGACCCGGGGTAGATCGCCCGGCGCGGGGGAGCTAAGAGTCCCCCCGTCCCCCCCTGATGCAGGAGCTTGATCGCCCCGACGAGGAAGGCCCACCGCCGGCTACGTTGTCAAGATCGTCCCATCAACGGAAGGTTAGAGGCCCCCGACCGCTGGAGGACAAAGAAGGGAGAGATTGAACTTTTTTTCGCCTTCCATCATCACAGTGAGGAATATGGAGGAGTCACTGTGGTGGATATTCATATTAAAATGTATTTTGTGTGTTCTTTTTATTGTTATTGTTTTTTATTGTTATGACTGTATGGCAAATGAAATTCCTCATATGTTGCAAAACACACTTGGCTAATAAAGTATGATTGTGATTGTGATTGTGATTGAAATCAATATTGTACATTGAGAGGTAGCAGTGGGAGATGAAGAATTGCTACATGGACTGTATGAACTCAGTATGGTATTTTTGTTCCTGAATATGTACAGCTTAAACTACAGAGGTATATCAAAGACGTGATGACTCCTCACGAGAAATGGATCGTGTTCAGAATGGAAGGCTGTTTGGAGGCTTTGGTTCATCTGTAATTTTATGACAATGTAATGATAACATAATTCCGGGATCTAGTTTCAATATATTTCCAGAGTTGTATGGTATACTATATTGAGTGTATCTTGAAATTTCCCTTTTCATATTGGTATTATTCAATGTTGATATACTTTTATGGTATCTTGAGAATGTGGTCAACATAGTCTACAAATATTTAATATTCACTCTCCAGGACAAAGTCTGCATGTGAGCTGTGTCTTTTAAACCTCAGAGTTTGAATTGAAGCCAGTCAATGTAAATAATTTACTGCACAGCTGGATTCACTTCTGTAGTGAGTGACTTCAGTGGTAGCCATATCATAAGTCATTTATTATTAATGTTTGGATGTTTGAAAAACTTATGTCATGCTCTTTAGAGCAAGATGGTAACGGCAAAACCTGCTTCCAAACCCCTCTGGAGAGTTTATGCTGGCATTAAACTATGACCCTTGCAAACATGGAGTACGGTTTCAGCTAAACATCAGTGTAAAATTAACAGGGCAGTTCCAGTGTTTATCTGACAGTTCATCACAACTGAATCAAAATATAAGACCAATAACCGTCCCACTGAGCTAGTTACTAAATCTCTCAACAGCAGTTAGGTTGCAGTTGTAATACAAACAATCTTTATAAATTTTGAAATGGTCCAATACGACTCTCAAACGACATCCATAATTTTTTTAAATCAAGAGAGAAAATAAATAATTACATCCTATAACTCTACTTGATTGCCTCAACTCTGGTTATTTTGCGATTAAGTAAATGATTTACCTCAGAAGATTGAACTCGAACGTCATGCTAGGAAACATGGGCAATTTGTGTTCAAATAATCGTACTTTGCACTGAGAAGTGGTTTCAAATGCACAACAAATGAACTGTTCCGAGAAAAGATTTCAAACTACCTGCGATTCACACCAAATACATTAATGTTTCCATCCAGGGGGAAGGTAAATGGTTAAAATGTATTGTGAAGTTATAGCCATCACGTGTTTTTATAGTTCAACCTTTCTCATAACCTCGAGGCTGCAAGAGACAGATTTTATGCACTGAATTTGATGCTTTTCTTATGTGCCTAAATGAAGGCTAAAATCCCAATTGTAGTTAGTTGAATGTGGGCTGACCAGTATATTGGGCTACGAGTCATATATATATGAAAGGGAAAAAAGTCAAAGAAAAATGCTAAAATGTAAGCATAAGAAAAATAATTCTAATTTAATTTGATGTGCTGTTTCTTTGTATTCATCCTTTGGGATGTGGACATTGCTGGCGTGGCCAGCATTTATTGCTCTTCCCTAATTGCCTGAGAGAAATTGGTGGTAAGCCACCTCTTTGAACTGAAATATTTCAATATTTATTTCAGTCTCTATAAAAGGTTTAAGAAGTTAGTTAAATACTGGGACATTTTTCTCCCTGGTTTCCTGAATGTAAAAATTCTTTAATGTTCTGGCTTCCCCACTGCCTTAATAATATCCTTATTGACGGACGCCAGAAATTCATAATTGCGGAGGCCAGAATGAAAGGGAAAATCCATGCAAGAGAAATCGTTGGATATGCACAGACCGCATTCTTCCACATTAGTTAATGTATAGAGTGTTAATGTACCGTGGAAAAGAAAGAAATCCTAAATTTTACCTTGTCTGAAATCTCCAAAAGCAAGATTCTTTTTATGTTTTTTTCTGAAAGGCTGTAGGTAATTAAAAATTTCCAAAGTGGTTGCCTGATCTCATGCCATAACTATGGCCAAAGACTGCCAAAAACCCCGGAGAAATGGTGTAAGTAACTATTCTCACGTAATTTTACCAACCTATCACACACCGTGTTATTTTGGAGGTTAAATATCTTCAGGAACTTGATGGGCCATGTTGTAAAAATTATGTGTAAATCCTATGAAGAACAAATAAATTAATATTAATATTAGCAGTGACACCATTTATATTCCATTCACAGAGAGACTTGGAAAAACCTACTCCTAAGAACCAATTGGCCACTGGAACGGGTGATTAGCATGGGTATCAGGGGTTATGGGGAAAAGGCAGGAGAATGGGGTTAGGAGGGAGAGATAGATCAGCCATGATTGAATGACTGAGTACACTTGATGGGCCGAATGACCTAATTCTGCTCCTATCACTTATGACCTTATGGAACCTGCCGTCAATAGTGCGACACGGTGGCACAGCTGGTGGAACTGCTGCCTCACAGTGCCCGAGACACAATGTTTGATCCTGACCTCGGGTACTGTCTGTGTGGAGTTTGCGCGTTCTCCCGGTGACCACATGGATTTCCTCTGGATGCTCCAGTTTCCACCCATATCCCAAAGACGTGCAAGCTTGTAGGTTAATTGGCCTCTGTGAAATTGCCCCTAATGTGTAGGGTTTGGATGTCAAAGTTAGAACTGGGATTTCTTGACAAACGGATAGTGGATTGTCAGAGTGTTACTGTACTTCATATCAATCCAGAAACCAAATCTGAATGAGAAAATTGGACACAGTAATTTACAGTGCCAAATGATAACACAAGGTATGGCATAAAATTGTGAATAGAGGTAGAATGCTTGTGCCCCCTGACACACTGGGTCTACAATCTTTCTAATTATTTTGTTTTTACTGTAAATTCAGACCTACAGCCATAAGACCATAAGACCACAAGGCATAGGAACAGAATTAGGCCGAAGGTAGACACAAAATGCTGGAGTTACTCAGCGGGACATGCAACATTTCTGGAGGGAAGGAATGGGTGACATATCGGGTCGAGACCCTTCTTCGGACTGATATCAGGGGAGTCGGTGGGACAGAGAGAGAATGTAGTTGGAGACAATAAGACTGATGAATAAGACTTGGAAAGGGGAGGGGATAGAAGGGGAAAGCAAGGGCTATTTGAAGTTAGAGAAGTCAATGTTCATACCACTGGGGTGTGAGCTACCCAAGCGAAATATGAGGTGATGTTCCTCCAATTTGTGCTGGGCCTCACTCTGACAATGGAGGAGGCCCAGGACAAAAAGGTCAGATTGAGAGGGGGAGTTAAAGTGCTGAGCAACCGGGAGATCAGGTAGGTTAAGGCGGACTGAGCGGAGGTGTTTAGCGAAACGATCACCGAGCCTGCGCTTGGTCTCGCCGAGACACCTGGACAAGCGTATACAGTAGTCAAGTCAATTTATTTATTTGTATAGCACATTTAAAAACAACCCACGTTGACCAAAGTGCTGCACATCTGACTAGGAAAAAAAAAAAGAAACATACAGTGGCAGGCAGCCAAACACAACGGCGCGGCCATCTTGAACAAAATGTTAATTCAATCACCCACAGTCCAACAATAAAAGCACTAAACAGGCACCCAAATTACCCAACCCCAAAAACCCCCCAAAACACAGTCCAACAATAAAAGTATTAAATAGGCATTCAAATCACACACCCCAAAACCCCCAAAAACACAGTCCAACAATAAAAGCATTAAATAGGCACTCAAACCACCCAACCCCAAAAACACACAGTAGGTGAGGTTGGAGGAGGTGCAAGTGAACCTCTGCCTCACCTGAAAAGGCTGTCGGGGTCCTTGAATGGAGTCAAAGGGGGAGATAAAGGGACAGGTGTTACATCTCCTGCGGTTGCAGGGGAAAGTACCTGGGGAGGGCGTGGTTTGGGTGGGAAGCAATGAGTTGACCAGGGAGTTTAGGAGGGAATGGTCTATGCGGAAAGCAGAAAGGGGTGGAGATGGAAAGATGTGGCCAGTGGTGGGATCCCGTTGGTGGTGGCAAAAATGTTGGAGGTTTATATGCTGTATGCGACGGTTGATGAGGTGGAAGGTGAGGACAAGGGGGACTCTGTCCTTGTTGTGAACGGAGGGAGGGGGAGCAAGGGCTGAGCTGTGGGATATTGAGGAGACCTGAATGAGAGCCTCATCTACAATAGAAGGGGATAGCCCCCGTTCCCTAAAGAATGAAGACATCTCTGATGACCTGGTGTGGAAAACTTCATCCTAGGCGCAGATGCGGCGTAGACGGAGGAATTGGGAGTAGGGGATAGAACCTTTACAGGAAGCTGGGTAGGAAGAAGTGTAGTCCAGATAGCTATGGGAGTCAGTGGGTTTGTAATAAATGTCAGTCTACAGTCTGTATCCTGTGATGGAGATGGTGAGATCTAGAAATGGTAGGGAGATGTCAGAGATGGTCCGTGAATTTGAGTGCAGGATGGAAATTAGTGGTGAAGTTGATGGTCAGTGTGTTCTGCATGGGTGCAGGAGGCAGCACCGATGCAGTTGTCAATGTAATGGAGATAGAGTTCGGGGATCGGGCCAGTGTTTGCCTGGAACAGTGATTGTTCAACGTACCTTACAAAGGGGCAGGCTTAGCTGGGGCCCATGCGAGTGCCCATAGCTATGCCTTGGATTTGGAGGAAGTGGGAGGAGTCGAAGGAGATGTTATTGAGGGTAAGGATCAGTTCTGCTAGGCAGAGGAGTGTATTGGTAGATGGAAATTGGCTGGTTCCGCAGTCGAGGAAGAAACGGAGGACTTTAAGACCTTCCTGGTGGGGGGTGGACATGTAGAGTGACTGGACATCCAATGTAAAGGGTGGGGACTTAGAAAATGGATGTAATTGAAGAGATGAAGGGCATGTGAGGTGTCTTGGACATAGGTAGGGAGGGATTGGACCAGGAGGGATAGGATGGAATCGAGGTATGTGGAAATTAATTCAGTGGCACATGAACAAGCAGAAACAAGGGGTCTGCCAGGACAGTTCTGTTTGTGGATTTTAGGGAGAAGATAAAATCGGGCCGTGCGGGGCTGGGGGATGATAAGGTTGGAGGCTTTAGAGGCCAGAGAGCCGGAAGTAATGAAATCAGGAATGGTAGCGCAGCGGTAGAGTTGCTGCTTTACAGCGAATGCAGCGCCGGAGACTCAGGTTCGATCCTGACTACGGGTGCTGCACTGTAAGGAGTTTGTACGTTCTCCCCGTGACCTGCGTGGGTTTTCTCCGAGATCTTCGGTTTCCTCCCACACTCCAAAGACGTACAGGTATGTAGGTTAATTGGCTGGGCAAATGTAAAAATTGTCCCTAGTGGGTGTAGGATAGTGTTAATGTACGGGGATCACTGGGCGGCACGGACTTGGTGGGCCGAAAAGGCCTGTTTCCGGCTGTATATATATGATATGATGATATGATGATGAAAGTGATATTAAGGTCTGGTGCTCGTCGGTGGGGGTCATGGTCCAAGGATAAGTAGGAGGAGGTGTCTGAGAGTTGTCGCCTGGCCTCGGTCTGGGATAGGTCAGCGCGCCAGACTACCATGGCACCTCCCTTGTCGGCGGGTTTGATTATCAAGTCGGGATTGCTGCAGAGTGACCAGAGGGCTGCACGTTCAGACAGGGGAGAGGTTAGATTAAGTAAGGGGAGTGGAAAAGTTGAGACTGTTGATGTCTCGCCGGCAGTTGGAAATAAAAAGGTCTAAAGAAGCTAGAGGGCCATCCGGGGGAGTCCAGGAGGAGGGGGACCGGTGGAGAGGGGAGAAGGGGTCGTCACTGGGTGGTGCGGACTCATTCCCATAGGAGAAGGCTCGGAGGCGGAGGCGATGGAAGAAGAGCTCTACATCGCGGCGGACCCGGAACTCTGTAAATTGCTCATAGCGTGGAGGGAGTGGATGAGAAGGTGGGATAACATAAAACTGGGTGTATCTTCAGAATGGAGATGTGGAGAAATTTCTTTGGCCAGAGGGTGGTGAATCTGTGGAATCCATTGCCAAAAATGGCTGTGGATTCCAGGTCATTGGGGATTTTTAAAGCAGAGATTGATAGGTTCTTGATTAGAAAATACATCAAAGGTTATGGGGAGAAGGCACAATAATGGGGTTTTGAGGAAAAATTAGATCAGCCATGACTGAAACGTGCAGACCCTTGGGGCCATATATCCTAATTCTATTTCTTTGATCTTGTGATAATATGGGCCGGTGGGAATGGGTGATCAATGGTCAGCGTTGGACTCAGCGGGCCAGTTGCCATGCTGTAGGTCTAAACTAAGCTAAACCTGGAGCCTTCCCCACTTTTATGTTGTCTTTTCCTTTCTGCTCCAAAGAGACTATGCTCAGTTTCATCCCTTCCTCCTTTTTAAAGAGTGATGCACAGAGGAGTGATGCATGATCATTCCCCTTTCTCCTTCTGGCTCTTGTAAGAGTCCTGGGTCTGAAGAAGGGTCTGGAATCAAAATGTCGCCTACTCCCTTTCTCCAGAGATGCTGTCTGACTTGCTGAGTTACTCCAGTTTCTTGTGTCTGTCCAGTAAGATAGATCTGCACAGCATTGACAATAGACAATAGACAATAGGTGCAGGAGTAGGCCATTCGGCCCTTTGAGCCAGCACCGCCATTCAATGTGATCATGGCTGATCATTCTTAATCAGTACCCCGTTCCTGCCTTCTCCCCATAACCCCTGACTCCGCTATCCTTAAGAGCTCTATCTAGCTCTCTCTTGAATGTATTCAGAGAATTGGCCTCCACTGCCCTCTGAGGCAGAGAATTCCACAGATTCACAACTCTCTGACTGAAAAAGTTTTTCCTCATCTCTGTTCTAAATGGCCTACCCCTTATTCTTAAACTGTGGCCCCTGGTTCTGGACTCCCCCAACATTGGGAACATGTTTCCTGCCTCTAATGTGTCCAACCCCTTAATAATCTTATACGTTTCGATAAGATCCCCTCTCATCCTTCTAAACTCCAGTGTATACAAGCCTAGTCGCTCCAGTCTTTCAACATATGACAGTCCCGCCATTCCGGGAATTAACCTAGTAATTGACACTCTGTGAGACAATTATTTGTGGAATAAAATTTCACAACATTTTGAAGAAGTCTCATCAAAGTTGCCTGTGCACAGAACAACTACAGATTTGTATCATAACTCATTTTTGGTGATGCTTCTATCTCCAGCAGCAAGTCAACAGTTGAAGCAAAATTAGGACCTTCAGACTTCAGTAATGATTTACTTTATCCAGATATGATGCTTGAATTTAGGAGACACTATTAATTAGCACTTGCCAACAAATGAAATGCACCCTCTTTAATTGGCTGCTAGGCATCAGTTTAGTTAATAATCAGAATCCCAACCATTATCTAGACTTTGGTCTTGAGCGTGCACCTAATGTCCTTTACCAAGATGGCGACATACATCAAAGGCAACCTAACTTGCCATTTCAGCTCAAGAGCCCACCATATTGCAAATTAGATCCAAGTTATATTTTAAAATATAGACAACATTCCAAGATGACAAGTGCCAGATTTTACAAACAAGACTGTCTGCCCCTAAATACTTACACATCCGTGAATCCTAACGAAGATACTATTGGTGTTTTCCATGGAACCACATTGCATTTTAACTTTGCTACTCTTTACTGAATATGCTTCGACCCAGCTCAGTATTACCAGCGTCTAAAAAAGAAAAGATAATGATCCAAAGTCCAGAACAACAAAACAGCACCAAAATACTGAATATCAACCAGTGAGGTTTTACAGCAATTCATTCCACAGTTCCTGCATTATTGGAATTCACAGACACTGTCCATCAATCGCTGATAAAGGTCACCCTGAGACAGTTGTATTTTGAGATAACAAGGTTGATGAGTGAATCCTCTCAGGTCTGTGGCTGGCTTAGTTGTCATGACTTCAACTATATATTTTCCTCATAGCCAACCAAAGAGAATCAAATACTCAGATTCACGAGACTCAATGAGATTGCCATGTTAATTCTTTAAGCTCACAAATTTGTTGATGAACAGAATAGTAATGGGAACATCTGTACTGCACTTTCAAAACACTCGTCTGGATCCTGAACAGAATTCTGGAATTAATAATTCTACATCCATTTAAAGTTTATTCTGCCCTCTTTTAAACATATTTCCAGTCGCTTCGATAACAAAGTAAAAAAATCAATGCACAAAATTTGCACCCAGATTCACTATTAGGGTTAATTATTGTGGCTCTACTGCTTCTTTGCACCCAGAACCACTTCAGTCTTAACAAAAGACCCTTAACAGGGCAGCCATGGTGGCACAGCGGTAGAGTTGCTGCCTTACAGCGCTTGCAGCGCCGAAGACCTGGGTTCGATCCCGACTATGGGCGCTGTCTGTATGGAGTTTGTATGTTCTCCCCGTGACCGCGTGGATTTTCTCCGAGATCTTCGGTTTCCTCCCACACTCCAAAGATGTACAGGTATGTACAGTTAATTGGCTTGGTATAAGTGTAAATTGTCCCTCGTGTGTGTAGGATAGTGTTAGTGTGTGGGGATCGCTGGTCGGTGTGGACTCGGTGGGCCTAAGGGCCTGTTTCCACGCTGTATCTCTACACTAAACTAAACTACCCTAGTTATTCCTCTGCTGAAGGCAATAAATATTCTTCACTAAAAATGATGGTGCTCAATTCCACAAGAGAGCAGATTGATGTCTGTATTCCACCATATTTGTCCAACCAGAAGTCAAGGGATATAGCAATCCTATCCAGGGGTGGCAAGGTAACATACGTAGGAAGGAACTCCAGATGCTTGCTTAAACCGAAGATTGATACAAAAAGCTGGAGTAACTCAGAGGGACAGGCAGCATCTCTGGAGAGAAGGAATGGGTGACGTTTTAAAGAGACAAAGAGCATGTGAGGTATCTTGGACATAGGTCGGGAGAGATTGGGCCAGGGGGGATAGGATGGAGTCAAGGTACATGGCAATCGTTTCAATGGGACAGGTGCAGGCAGAAATTTGCCTCAAGAAGGATCTCGACCCGAAGCGTCATCCATTCCTTCTCTCCAGAGATGCTGCCTGTCCCACTGAGTTACTCCAGCGTTTTGTGTCCATCTACAGTGTTTAATACTGCCATTTGAGTGTTGCAGGTCCAAACCCCTCCTGAATTGGTGCAGCACCCTCTCCTCCCCCCTCCTCCCTCCTCCCCACTCCCCTCTCCCCCCCTCCTTGCCCTCCCCTCTCCCCTCCCCTCTCCCCCCTTGCTTCCCCCTAACCTCCCCTTCCCTCCCCTCCCCACTCCCCTCCCCTCCCCCTCCCCTCCCTCCCCCTCTCCCTCCCCCTCCCCTCCCCCTCCCCTCTCCCCCTCTCCTTCCTCCTCCCACCCCCTCCCCCCTTCCCCCCTTCCCCCACTCCAACCCCCTCAACCCCCCTTCCTCCTCCCCCTCTCTCCCTGCCCCCCCTCCCTCCACCCCCCTCTCTCCATCCCCCTCTCCATCCCCAGGAGATAGAGTTAAACTTTTAAAATGTGAATAACTTAAAAAATATATCACTGATTTCAATGAAACTTCTTCCATTAGCACCAAAGGGACGACGGTGAGTAAGGTGGGCCTAAAATTGCCGCGCTATCGTGTACCGTTTTGGCTGAAGTTCAGGAACAAACAAACGAGAGTTTTAGTATATAGATACTGAAGAGATATTATGGAGTTTCCAACATATCCCATCAAGTCCTGGTCTATTATTAACCCTTGTTAATACAGTATAGAATACTGAGAAGAAACTTTGAATAACAGTCTGGAACTAAATATGTAGAACTATTTCTGTACTCATCCTCTTGGCCTTCACACTAAAATGAATTGACAGAGTGAAGGGCAGTCTTGACAAAGAATCCTAGGACCACCCTCCTGGTATGGAAGCAACAGCCAAGAAAGCACACCAACGCCTCTATTCCCTTAGAAAGCTTGCAAAGTTCGGTATCTTCCCAACAACTCTCACCAACTTCTACAGATGTGCTGTAGAAAGCCTTTTATCGGGTTACACAGAGCATGGTTTGGGAACAGCTCCATCCAAGACAGCAAGAGATTGCAGAGAATTGTGGACGCAGCCCAGACCATCATACAAACCAACCTCCATTCCATTGACACCATTTATATCTCACGCTGCCTCAGCTAGGCCAGCTGCATAATCAAGGATGAGTCGCACCCTGGCCACTCCCTGTTCTCCCCTCTCCCATGAGCAGGAGGTATAGAAGTGTGAAAATGCACACCTCCAAATTCAGGGACAGTTTCTTTCCAGCTGTTATCATGCAACTGAACCATCCTGCCACAGACAGAGGGCAGTCCTGAACTGCTCTCTACCTCATTGGAGATCCTCAGACTATCTTTGATCAGACTTTACTGGCTTTATCTTGCACTAAATGTTATTCGCGTTATTCCCTCTGTCATGTATCTGTATGCTGTGATGGCTCGATTGTAATCATGTGTTGTCTTTCTGCTGACTGGTTAGCACGCAACAAAAGTTTTTCACTGTACCTCGGTGCATGTCAGAGGGTCTCCAATGTGGTCGGCGTGGACTTGGTGGGTTGAAGGGCTTGCTACCGTGCTATATCTCCAAACTAATCTAAACTAAACTAGACTAAACTAAACTAAATTAAACTAAACTGAATATTTCTGCATTAAATGCTAGAATTATATTCTACTCTTTTTTCATCTTCTACTTCTATTTAATATGATACACTTGTCCTACTTGTCCACTTCTTTCTCATTAAATCTCAAGCATGTAATTAAACATGTGTTACACATTGTGTTGTGTTACACATTGTTCCAGACTCAGCGGAAGTCAACAATATGAAAGACATATCAGCTGAGAATGATGTGCAGCTATGTAGCAAGTGGACAAGCAGGACAAGTGTATCATATTAAATAGAAGTAAAAGATGAAAAAAGAGTAGAATATAATTCTAGCATTTAATGCAGAAATATTTAGTTTTGTTTAATTACATGCTTTGTACACAACAGCCTTGGCCCCATAGCAGAAGCGTCCATGTCGTGGGGCTAGAAACTGGAAGTGCCCTGAGCCTGTAACAAGTGATGGCTCCCACTGATTGTCGCCGGAAGCTTGAGTCCTTTTCAGTTCGGACATTGACAGTGAAACATAGATGACATTTGAAACATAGATGATGGACGTGAAAGAAGAAGAAGAAGACAAACTGCAGCCTTTATCAGATTTTTGATAATTAAAGGTATGAGAAGCAGTTAATAGAAAAGTATAAATACCTTGGGAGCACCGTGTTAACAACTGAGTCACTCTGTTCAGAGCCTGCAGCAGTTTGTTCTACGGCAGGCAGAAATGATCATCAATAAACCACTTCCAAGATATGAAATTCTGTCGCTTTGATCTCAACATCCTCCTTCAGATATTTTCTTTGATTCCTTTCTTTGGACTGATCTTATTCTTTGATGCAAACAATGGTTTTGCGTTTTCGCATCCTGAGAGGGATCCTATTTAACTAAATCACCGTTAAACATGTAGAAAATGTTTTTCTGAAACTTCTCTTTCTCCCTCTTTGCAATAATGATTCTATCTCTGCAGTCCATTCTTGGCTGCTTTGTCCCCTTCTCTCTTGCTTTTGATCTGTGCTCAAGAGATCTTTGGCTATCATTTGTCAGTGTTGGTCAAGAATCCTGCCCTAACCATTAACCTGCTTTGTTTCTCTTCAAATATTGCCAGACTTGCCACATTCTTCCAAGCCTTTCTTTTTTTTTTCATTTCACAGACACAGCATAAGACACAGACTTAATAATGACACAGCAGACTAACGAGGGTCTAAATCACTTTACCACTGGAAAATCAAAGGTCATGAAAGTCCAAAAATATTAATATAATATGTGAAACTATGAGCAGAGAGTAACATTAGACGTTTGGAAAACAGTAATATAAGACCTTTGGAAAGTGGAGAGATATTAAGAGAAATATATATATTTCCTATAAATTGTTTACATAGTAGTTATTGATCGGGGATAAAACATCTTCTGGCATTTTGAAAACCAAACACTTGGTTTCATTGAATCTATTCACTGATAAATTAAAGTAACCTGAATTATTGGAGGTCACCTTGTCAGAATTTGCTTACCGTAATGGAAAATTTTGCCATGCAATATTGTTCCAGGAATTGAAACAGAACATGTTGGAAGCACTGTGCAGGTCAGACAGCATCCATGGAAGAGAAACAGTTAATGTTGAAGTTCCAGGATCCATTCAGATGAAGTGTTCCAAACCTGAAATGTTAACTGTTTCTATTTCCACAATTGCTGCCTGACGTGGTGTATCCAATATAGTATAAGAAAATAACTGCAGATGCTGGTACAAATCGAAGGTATTTATTCACAAAATGCTGGAGTAACTCAGCAGGTCAGGCAGCGTCTCAGGAGAGAAGGAATGGGTGACGTTTCGGGTCGAGACCCGTCTTCAGACTGATCCGTTTTGGGTCGAGACCCTTCTTCACCCATTCCTTCTCTCTTGAGATGCTGCCTGACCTGCTGAGGTGTTTCCAATATTGTCTGTTTGGAGCATAGAACCTAGTACAGCATAGAAAATGGCCCCACTGCCCACAATGTCTGCATTGAACTTGATGCCATGCTAAACTAATCTCATCTGGCTGCATGAGAGGCCTTAATTCCCTGCATATCCATGATTATATTTCAGATTTACAGCATTTTTTAATATCTTCCCAGGTTGTTGCTATTGCTTAATGCATATATAAAGGCCTTGTCCCAGTTAGGCGTGTTTTAAGGTGACTTCCGGTGACTGTCATAGTCATAGCAGGCCGCCGAAAAAACGGTGACTGGACCCCCCCTACAGTAATGTCTACGACAAGCTACAACAACCTACCACCTAATCGACGTCAAGCTATGTCAAGCTACCGACAACCGGCGACCCAATCGTCGCAAGTAGAACGTCCACCTACGACCGCACCTACGACAACCTACGATGACGCCTACGACAACCTACGTCCACAGAGGCAACAACCTACGACAACCGAAGTCAACCTACGTCCACCCGCGACAAGCTACGACCCTGAAGACTGAAGACAACTGAAGCCAATTGATGTTTCACCCACTTTCCCTATAAACGGGGGTGTACAGTAGGGTTTCCAATCATTCTGCATCATGACTATTTAAAAGTGATGCCATGAGAAACTACTTTGAAATACAATAACCATACATCAATTTTCCATCAAAATGTCAAGAATTTCCTTTATTAATATTCAAACAATTTTTTTTTAAAAGGTTGATAAGAACATACAACAGTGCACGCACAAAATATTGTAATAAACTTCAATAAATTTCAATAAACTTCAAACTTCAAACTTTAAAATTCAAACTTTAAACAGAACACAAGTGCAAAAACATACAAAGCCTAACATCATTTATGGACACGTTACACTGATGGGTGATCAGAGCAAGTCCACACTTGGAATTCGCCAAAGTCAGCACCGGCGACAACCTACGTCACCTGGCGACAACCTGGCGACAACCTACGACAGCGCCCCCGTCTGGAGACGTCAAGCTACGCTCATTGGTGTCAAACCAACAGTCGCCCCAATTTTTAAGCCTTCGCAAAATCCAGCGGCGACCAGCAAAACGCTACGATTCATTGGAGACGACTCACGACCATGACCGCGACACCCCGGTAACTGTCTGGCAACAGTCTAGTCACCTAAATAATCGCTAAACTGGAACAGGGGCTTAAAGGAGCTGGGAAAAGCCAAAGTATGATTTTCTCTGCTCAAAACATTGGTGCACTATTAGAAACAAGGAACTGCAGGTGCTGGTTTAAAAAAAAAAGACTGATAGTGCTGCAGTAACTCAGCGGGTCAGGCAGCATCCCTGGAGAACGCGGATAGGTGACGTTTTGGATCGGGGCCCTTCTTCAGACTGATTCGAATCAGTCTGAAGAAGTGTCCCCTCCAGAATCGCTGAGTTACTCCAGCACATTAAGTCCTTTTCTGGTGCATGTTACTTTTGTATGATAGGTATGAAACAAAAGGCACACGTATTCTCTCTCTGTGGTAATATCGCAAACCAGGAAAAATATCCTCAAGTGGTTTATCAGCTGTGTCCAAACTAAAGTTTTGAATTGTTCCCATAAACTGACTGCCGCATGTCTGTTATCATCATATAGACTAATCCCTATTTTAAATAACATAAGAGTAACCATTATCTTTTTCCGCATTTAGATTTTTGATTGGTTTCCAGGCACACTGCAAGACAGAGTCAATACTGCATGTTAAATGTGAAAAAGGAATGGTGATAAATAATTGTAAGGAATACCTGGCACTAAAATTTTGCTAGAATGTTGGACTGTCTTCAACTAAAGTTCCTGGGAACAATATAAAATAAGATTAACATAAAAATCATTTTTAATGTTGCTTTTTTATCAATGATTAAATATAGATTATGGGCACTATATATTCATAGTCCAAAGTTTGGCTGAAACATACATTCTTCAGACAATTTTATTATTGAGATGCCTTTTTCCATTATGCCATGCAACCAAAATAGTCCGCAGTTTCACATCCTTCTTGCGTGGGGTCGGCAATGACTGGTCAATATGGTGAAGTGTGGTGGGGTTCACCTATAGCCACCACAGTATCTGCGGAGGTTAGACACAAGCCTTGAAACGGTTCAGCAAGTGAAGCTGTAGTGAAGACAAGATCCTCAACTGAGGGCCACAGTCAAGGGTGCTGGACAGGGGGGGCAGGGTGTGGTGGAAACGCCCCTCAAAATAAGGGAAGGGATTCCACGCCAGTGGGCCACATGAGTGGCAAGGGTGGGGGTGATTTTGTGTAATTGGTGTATTGAATATATGTATTGAATAGCCTCCGAGAATGTCGGATGGAGTTTTGGAAGGAACATGTTTTGTATATATTTATTACACCAATAAAGTATATTTTGAATATACATAAAAAGAAGACAAGATCCTCAACAGTGAATCAGGTAGAAGAGGATCTTTGGATACCATTGGCTGTGAAAGTCTCAACTAGAACGGTGGCGCAGCGGTAGAGTTGCTGCCTTACAGCGCCGGCAGCGCTGGAGGCCCGGGTTCGATCCCGACTATGGGTGCTGTCTGAACAGAGTTTGTACGTTCTCTCCGTGACCGTGTGGGTTTTCTCCGAGATCTTCCGTTTCCTCCCACACTCAAAAGACGCACAGGTATGTAGGTAAATTGGCTTGGTATAATTGTAAAGTGTCCCGGGTGTGTAGGATAGTGTTAATGTGCGGGGATCGTTGGTCGGTGTGGACTCGGTGGGCCGAAGGGCCTGTTTCCGCGCTGTATCTCTAAACTACGCTAAGTTAAACTAGAACAAGATGTGGGCCTTCATCTGCTACTGGTGTCTCGAATCACTCGCATGTCCAACTTAAGTGATCACTGTATGAGCATCAGCTTCACTGCTGTTGCACATTTAAGTGTAAGGATGACTTTAACCATTCAGTGTATCATGTGGTATGTCTTTGATATATTTCTGCATCAGATCCTGCCATTGATTGAGATCTAATCCCTTCAGTAATTTTACTTATAGCTCTACCTCTGCTTGTTTGCCGAGGCAAACAGTAACAAAAGTAAACCTCGATTCATATTGTGTTTATATGGTGCTGTTTGTGTGTGTGAGAGAGAGAGAGAGAGAGAGAGTGGATGGAGGGAGAGAAAGAGGGAGGGAGTGAAAGGGAGGGAGGGAGAGAGGGAGGGAGGGAGGGAGGGAGGGAGGGAGGGAGGGAGGGAGGGAGGGAGGGAGGGAGGGAGGGAGGGAGGGAGGGAGGGAGGGAGGGAGGGAGGGAGGGAGGGAGGGAGGGAGGGAGGGAGGGAGGGAGGGAGGGAGGGAGGGAGGGAGGGAGGGAGGGAGGGAGGGAGTGGAAGGGAGAAAGGGAGAGAGAGAAAGAGTGGAAGGGAGAAAGGGAGAGAGAGAGAGAGAGAGGGAACAGCTCGTCGAGCTGCTCGCGGACGATGGCTCCTCGGTCACAGACCCAGAGGGGATTAGTGCGTTAGTTCGGTCCTTTTATGGAACGCTGTTCTCCGCGGATGGTGTCAGCGGGGAGGCTCAGCGGGTTCTGTGGGAGGGGCTGCCGACTATAGATAGAGGGGTGTTTGAACAGCTTGATGACCCCTTATCATTGGAGAAGTTGACTGGTGCCCTGCACCAGCTCAGGAGGGGCAAGTCCCCTGGGCTGGATGGGTTGACGGTAGAATTTGTTAGAGCCTTCTGGGATGTCCTGGGGGGCGACTACATGAAGGTTCTGGGGGAGAGCCTGGCGACCGGGGAGATGCCCCTCTCGTGGCGCAGGCGCAGTCGTTGTCCTGCTGCCCAAGAAGGGCGAACTCCGCCTGTTGAAGAACTGGCGCCTGGTCTCTCTCCTCTGTACAGAGTATAAAGTCTTTGCACGGGCGATGGCAAATCGCCAGGGCTCCGTGCTGTCTCAACTGATCCACCCGGACCAGTCCTATACAGTCCCTGGCCGGTCCATCCAAGATAACATCCACTTGGTTAGGGACCTGATCCATCTGTCCCAGGGCACTGGTCAGTCAGCTGCTTTTCTATCCCTGGATCAGGAGAAGGCTTTTGACAGGTTGGACCATGATTACCTCTTCGGGACACTGCAAGCGTTTGGATTTGGACCGCACTTTGTGGCCCGGGTCCGGCTTTTGTACACCGCAGGGGTGTGTCTCGTGAAGGTTAACGGTGCATTGTTGGCTCCCATTCGCTTTGGGAGGGGGGTACGCCAGGTGTGCCCCATGTCCGGTCAGTTGTACATTCCTGTGTCTGCTTCGGAGGCGGTTGGCAGGCCTGGTTCTACCAGGACCGGGGGTGGAGGTGGTTCACTGATCCTGTTGACCTGCGGAGGATGCACGAATGCCAGCAGGTGTTCTCAGCTGCTTCGTCCGCTAGGATCAACTGGAGTAAGTGCTCCGGACTTCTAGTGGGCCAGTGGCAGGTGGACTCCCTGCCGGGGGAGACGAAAGATTATGCGTGGAGCACCACGCACCTCCTCTACCTGGGGGATCTACCTGAGTCCCACTGAAGACGCTTGGCCGGCGAACTGGCAGGAGTTAGAGACGAAAGTTGTCGCCCGGCTGGGACGCTGGTCAGGCTTGCTTAGGGTTCTTTCTTTCCAAGGTAGGGTGCTGGTCATAAACCAGCTGGTGGCCTCCATGTTATTGTACCGGCTGGCAACTCCTGTCCCGCCCTCTACCTTTGTAACTGCTGTACAGAAGAGGCTAGTGGATTTCTTTTGGGGAGAGAGGAAGCACTGGGTCTCAACAGCAGTCCTGAGTCTCCCATTGGAGGAGGGTGGCCAGTCCTTGGTGTGCGTGTGTACCCAGGTGGCGGCTCTCCGTCTCAGGACTCTGCGGAGGTACGTGTACACGGAGCACCCTCCCAGGTGGCACGCTCTGGCCACGTATTTTTTTCGCCAGGGCCATTGCCTAAGGGGGGTTTGGCTGCTCCTGGTGGCGGGCATCAGTCGACCCGCCACACGGGACATGCCAAGTTTTTACCGCAATGTGTTAAGAGTGAGGAATTTGGTCATCTTCAGTCTGCGCGTTGCTCCTCAGGGGGAGGGGGGTGTTGTGGCTGTGAGGGGGGCCGGTCCTCACCCTGTCCCGGTGGGTGTCGGAGAGCGGCGTGTGCTTGGAGTGATTCCGGCCGAGCTTACTCCCGCTCCGCCGGAACTGCTCACCGGGCCCAGGCTCCGGAATATTTCCCGGGAGCCGGCCCCGCACAACTTGAGGCGTCTCTCCCAGATGCCCAGCGTGCCGTTCCGTGATGCAGGCAGACGTTTACTGTATAGGATGCTCCTGCACACTCTGCACCTCCTCGCCTTTGTCTTTCATCCGGATACGCCTTGGCGGTTCGTGTTGCCACCTGATGGCGGGGGTGGTCCCCAGTGGAGGTCTCTCCACAAGGGAGTCCTCCCCCTTTCCATCGGGGACCTGGGCTGGAGAGTGTTGCACAGAGCCCTGGTTTGTAATAACTTTTTGAATCGGTTCACGGACTCGCCGGCCACTTGTAATTTTCTGCAGCGAGGAAGAGTCCGTGTTCCACATGTACATGGAGTGTGTGAGGTTGCTGCCCCTGTATGAGTATCTGAAGGGGTTGCTCCTCAAGTTTTGGCTGCATTTCAGTCCAAACGATCGTGGTGTTTGGACTCGGGGCTGGGAGTGGGGAGGGACGGTCGGGAGGGTAGGATTTCCCTGTCGGTTTGCTCCTGGGCCTGGCCAAGATGGCCATTCGTGGGTCTAGGCAGCGGGCGGTCGATGGACACACCAGAGTCGGCTGCCTGCCCCTCATCCGGGCCTATGTCCGTGCTCGCGTGACCCTGGAGAGGGAACACGCGGCGTACATGGGGACACTGGGGGCCTTCGGTGAACGCTGGTCGCCGCGGGGGGGGGGGGGGTCGAGGCTATTGTAAATAGAGTTTGCACCATTGCACTGTAACGATTGATTGATGTATTGTGACCATTGAGTGTTTATTTACTTTTTGGCACACTGTATTATGTATTTGTTGAATGAAGTCCTTGGAATGGAAAAAATAGCATAGACATTCACTCTGCACACAGAATACATGGAGCTTTGGTTTTGTTTAAGGTGAATGGCTTTATCAATGGTCGAGCAGGGGAAGGAGCAAAGGGAAACATGGCGATATGCAGGAAGAGGAAGACAACATTTATCGACTCAGGACATGTGCTAACACTTCCCACATCCTTGCCTAAACAGCCAGTAAATCAATGTAAATTGTAAAAGCAGCTATTGCCTCTGTTCTTTTTTTTTTGGGGGGGGGGGGGTTACAATTCCAGATGTTTCTGTTTGGCAGGTATTTCACTTTAGACATGGATCATAAAATGTCATATACTGTACCTGTGTTAATCATGAATTCTGCCAGGAGACCAAAGAATATGGTTGGCAAATAGGCTGCACATATGGCAACATCTTCTCAGATTGGGCACAGCACTGAGCCTAGCTAGTCCGGGTAATGACTAGCCGGAATTCAGGCAAAACTATTTAATGGAGCTGACTTGATGTCCAATCGAGTATTTGGGATAGACATCCCAATGAAAGTGATGCTTAAGAAGATGGCATTGTGAGTCGTGAAGATTTTTTCAGTCAGTAAAAGGCAAAATGTTACTTACACAAACTACCAAAATGTTTATAAAATGCTGCAGAACTGAGCAGCAGCACTTGATAATGCAGGCCAAAGTTACAGAATAGAAACGTGCATATAAACTGGTGAGCCCAAATGCAAATTGGAGGAACAGCACCTCATATTTTGCTTGGGCAGCTTACAACCCAGTGGTATGAATATTGATTTCTCTAACACCAGGTAACCCTTGCATTCCCTCTCTCTCCGTCCCTCCCCGCCTAAGTCGTACTAGCTTCAATGTCGTCGTGTTGAGTCTCATTGTCTGTAAAGCGGCACGGTGGCGCAGTGGTAGAATTGCACCAAGAGCCTCAGGTCCCTGGTTCAATCCCGACCACGGGTGCTTGTCTGTACTGAGTTTGTACATTCTCCCCATGACCTGTGTGAGTTTTCTCCGAGATCGGTTTCCTCCCACACTCCAAAGACACAGATTAATTGGCTTGGTATAAATATAAATTGTCCTTAGTGTGTGCAGAATGAAGCATGGAGAAAGTGTGGAAATATAGATGGGGAACATGGGGAACAAATGTTAAAAGCTTCACAAAGAACAAATCAGACTGGCAGATAGCTGGTCAAAACATGGTCAAAACATGAAAACCAGAATGAGCATGGATTTCAGTTGCAGCATGGTTTCCATGATACACCCATCACTAGACTAAGCATGGGTCAGGAGTCACATGAGACCTGCAGGATAAATCACAAGCAAGTCAAGTCAAGTCAAGTCAAGTTTATTTGTCACATACACATACACGATGTGCAGTGAAATGAAAGTGGCAATGCCTGCGGATTGTGCACAAAAAGGAATTACAGTTACAGCATGTAAATAAAGTTAATAAAGTTACTATAGTGTAATAATAATAATAATAATAATATATTTATTTTATATAGCGCCTTAACACATGCACAAAGCGCTTTACAAATACAATTAACATAGAAACAAACAGACAAACAGACAAACTATCCTGACGGAAAAGCGGCGAATAATCAACGCCAGCGTCCTCTCACGTCAGGGTCCAGCAGTAGACATTAAAGAACACAAGACACACAGATACAATTTTTTACACAAAACAGCCATCACAGTGATTGCTCTAGGCATACCCTCACTGTGATGGAAGGCAAAGTCTTATCTCCTCCTCGTTCTTCTCCCGTGGCGCCACGAGGCGATCGAGGCTCCCAACCCCTTGAAGCCCCCAGTCTCTGGAGTTGTAAAAGTTGACAGTCCTGATGACATGATGGCCTGTGAGAAGAAACTCTGTCTCATCCTCTCCGTTTTCACAGCGTGACAGTGGAGACGTTTGCCTGACCGTAGCATCTGGAACAGGAGAGATCCACAGGCATTATGGGTGCCTGGGGTGGACATTTCAGTGATGATCTCACCCTCTAGATAAGGAGATCTTAGAGCTTACAAAGACTAATAAAATGATTCAATTTGAAATATTCAAGATTTAACCTACACTGGTTCCTCACTCAGAACTCAGGAAGCTTTCCTGCTTATGAGAGTGCAAAAGGAGTCAGCTCGAAACAGGCTCATTACGTAACGTGCTCTCACTGGCGGGGCATCAGTGAAACGTATATTGTATCATCGAATAGACAATAGACAATAGGTGCAGGAGGAGGCCATTCGGCCCTTCGAGCCAGCACCACCATTCAATGTGATCATGGCTGATCATTCTCAATCAGCACCCCGTTCCTGCCTTCTCCCCATACCCCCTGACTCCTCTATCCTTAAGAGCTCTATCCAGCTCTCTCTTGAATGCATTCAGAGACGTGGCCTCCACTGCCTTCTGAGGCAGTGAATTCCTCAGATTTCCAACTCTCTGACTGAAAAAGTTTTTTCTCATCTCCGCTCTAAATGGCCTCCCCCTTATTCTTAAACTCTGGCCCCTGGTTCTAGACTCCCCCAACATTGGGAACATGTTTCCTGCCTCTAACGTGTCCAACCCCTTAATAATTCTATATGTTTCGATAAGATCCCCTCTCATCCTTCTAAATTCCAGTGTATACAAGCCTAACTGGTCTTTCAACATATGACGGTCCCGCCATTCCGGGAATTAACCTAGTAAACCTATGCTGCACGCCCTCAATGGCAAGAATAGCCTTCCTCAAATTTGGATATTCCAGATTTGGAATCAAGGAACTGCAGGTGCTGGCTTACACAAAAGAACACAAAGTGCTGGAGTAACTCAGCAGGCCAAGCAGCATCTCTGGAGAACATGGATAGATGATATTTCGGGTCGGGACCCTTCCTCAGAATGAAGAAAGATCGCAATCCGAAACATCACCTATCCATGTTCTCCAGAGATGCTGCTTGACCCGCCGAGCTACTCCGGCGCATTGTGTCCTTTTATATATTAAATTGTGATTAACTGAGTAAAGGTGGCCAAATGACCATATTCTGCAAGCTGGCAAACGCATGAATTGGCAATGTTTGACATTTCTATTCGGTTATGAATCTTCCAAAATGTTTAGGAATGTTTAGAAAATGTTTAGGAAATGTTTAGTTCCCAATGTCAGGTGTACCGCAAGGGATCGATGCTCTGTGAGCAGGTGTAACTCTACACGCCAGTCATTAATGGTTGTTCCAAATTTGTTTCCTTTTCAGAAGGGAAGGAGTGCAATGCTTGTAAGTGTAAGATTTCTTTAAGAACCAAGGGTGCCACGAATGTGGTTCTTTGTTGTACCATACACTGTTGTCAGTTAGGTGGTATTATCATCAATAAGGGATGTTCTGTTTATAAATATGCCTCTTTATATTTGATTATACCAGCAGTAGCACAGGGGAACTTACACACTCACTGCAACCACATTAAATGAATTATGCTCAGGTTTCTGCTATAAATAAAACAGCGTGTTTACCATTTGGTATCTAATTAGAATTCATATGAATTGTTTACAGATTGCAATGAATTATCTAATCCCATCTGGCTCAGCAGGTTATTTGTTTCCTGATATATTTAAACCATGGTTGCAATAATGACACTTTGAATTTAAAATATTAAATTAATTAACATAAATACTCTATTTAAAATATCCATTGACTGAGCATTTCATATGATCTTGTAAGCACTTTGCAACATTTTAAGGTATTTATTCACAAAATGCTGGAGTAACTCAGCAGGTCAGGCAGCATCTCAGGAGAGAAGGAATGGGTGACGTTTCGGGTCGGTCGAGACCGTCTGAAGAAGAGTCTCGACCCGAAACATCACCCATTCCTTCTTGTGAATAAATACCATCGATTTGTACCAGCATCTGCAGTTATTTTCTTGCAACATTTTAAGATTATTTATAAAGCACATATATAATAGATTTTACATATTTATGATACTGGTAACAAATGCTAACTAGTTTTCTGCTGATTGATTCACTGTAAATCAGGCATTTAATGTGTGTTACGCAGAGCTCTTGGTTAATCAAATAAGCCTGCTTATAATACTTAAACATTTCTAATTTCTAGTTTAAGAAAGAGTTAGACGGGTACATGGATAGGACAGGTTGGGAGGGATATGGACCAAGCATAGGTAGGTGGGACTAGTGTAGCTGGGACATGTTGGCCTGTGTGGGCAAGATGGGCCGAAGGGCCTGTTTCCATGCTGTATCACCCAATGATTATTATTCTAATTATGTCACAATGTTGACAAAATGTATAATGTACTATGCTCCATAAGCAACCAAAATTCTGATGTTGTCTGAGAGGATTATTGTAAATTTACACACAGAATTAAACAATGGACCTTAGACAATAGACAATAGGTGCAGGAGTAGGCCATTCAGCCCTTCAAGTCTGCCAATTCAATGTGATCATGGCTGATCATCCACAATCAGTACCCCGTGAACGGGCACAAAACTCCGCCCGCCAATGGCTCTTACCAGTATAATAATTTGGGCCAGAGGTTTGTGGTTTATTCCATGTAAAGATGGTGAATTGCCTCGTAAACCCTCAAAAGGAAAGAGTGTTAGTTGGAAGGTAACACCACTCCCTTGAAGTAGTATAAGAAAATATAAGAAAATAACTGCAGATGCTGGTACAAATCGATTTATTCACAAAATGCTGGAGTAACTCAGCAGGTCAGGCAGCATCTCGGGAGAGAAGGAATGGGTGACGTTTCGGGTCGAGACCCTTCTTCAGACTCTGAAGAAGGGTCTCGACCCGAAACGTCACCCATTCCTTCTCTCCCGAGATGCTGCCTGACCTGCTGAGTTACTCCAGCATTTTGTGAATAAAACCACTCCCTTGAAGCTTATTTTCCAAATCACACTGGATATAGAAGTGTATCGGTTTTGCTCCTAAACAATATATTGTGGGAGTAGATTCCCTACATATACTGCAGTAGTTCAAGAAGAATTGCCACCGTCATTAGTCTGCGGGCAACTAGACAGATTAATAAATGCCAACCTTGACCAGGATACCTAATCAAAATACCCCCAAATACATACTGTACGTTGAATAGATCATATAATCCCAAGAATGCCCCTCTTCATTTATGCAATGCTCAATGTGCATGCAAAACTTACATTCAGTTTAGTTTAGAGATAGCATGGAAACGGGCCCTCCAGTCCACCGGGTCCACGCCGACCATCGATCACAATCCCACTTTCACAACTCACCAGGGGCAATTTTACAGGGGCCAATTAACCTACAAACGTGCAAGTCTTTGGGATGTGGGAGCAGTGTTGCTGTGCTAATTTTTTAGCTGTCACTAGTGCCGGAGCGGTTGCTGTTAAATTCCCCACTAGTTAAAACTCCCCGCTGTTTATATTGGGGTTATTTTTACAGAGTTGCCGGAGCGGCGCTCCGATGAGCTCAGGCAGCACCGCACCCCTGTGTGGCAACAAACCTGTGCACCTGGAGAAAACCTACCTGGTCACAAGAAGACCATGCAAACTCCACACAGACAGCACCTGAGGTCAGGATCAAACCCAGACCTCAGGCGCTGTGAGGCAGCAGCTCTGCCAGCTGCGCCAATGTGGAGTGAGTGTCCATTTCACAGTTTTAGTGACCAAAGAAATTGAATCTTATGGGCTTGGATTTCAACATGTGAAGAAAGTTCACCTGCTCCCCCAATGATAGTAAAATACCAGCGTTTATATTCACAATGTGGGTTCAACTGTCAGAGTTTGCAAATTGCATATTTCCATGAGGCCAAACAAACAACAGAAATTTTTGAGGCTTGTAAAACATTAACACAATAATAACATGCATTGGCTTTTACATATTAAACCACTTCAGGATGCTTCACAGAAGCATTGTTAAATAATCGTTGACACCTGTCCATTTGTTAAAATAGAGGAATTGATATATTTGAAAAAGATAAAAAAATAAACCATCGACATTCAATTGAGAAGTGGAGCCAAAAATGTCAATATTTTGCTTCTCAAACAAGGAGTAACATCATCTGTAACTAATTTGTTTCTAACCTCCAGCCAAGGAAACTCACTAAACTATCGGACTATATTGACTTTACATCAGTAAGTCTCTTTACTTAGTACTTTGATGTGAAAATTCGATGTGTAGTTCATCCGACAGTTGTAATGTAAGGGTTAAACTGACAATTTCAGCTTAAATGTGAGATGGAGTTATCAGCGAAATTAGCAGCCATATATTCCAGGGTCTACGAAATCAAAGTTTGTCTCCTCGCACCTGCAATCAGTGCATGGGAAAAGCTCCATTGGCGAACAAAACACAGCAATGTTTGAGTAGACGTTCCCAAACCATGTCTAACAATGTTGGGGTGAGCTGAGCAAAACAACAGTAATAGTTGGGTAGACCACCCTTCCGCATGCAGCGCAGAAACGTTGCAGACAAGGGGGGCTTGGCAAGGGGCAGTGGCGCGGTCTGCTCTGATAAGATATGCCGTAAAGATTGGTGTTGGGCGCCCTTTCGGTGAGAGAACTTCAGCCTTGGACCGTGTCACGAACGGTGTCAGGTGATCTTGAACATAACACCCTGCGGCGTGCTCTGCTGTGTACTTGTGGTTTGCGAGTGCTTTGAGGGATATTCGGGGATACGTGAGTGTATGTGCCTTATTCAGTAGTGTCATCAATTACTGGGTGAATCAAGACTGTTATCTGAATCCAGTGATTTATCGAACACAACAAAGGCTCAGTGAATTCAAGAGTGGTTGTCCAAGAGAGTTTATTCATCAAATACCCCGGATATGAACCACACAGTGAAAGTGCAACTTTACAGACATATTAGATGCAACAACGACAACAATGTACGACAATAAATAATAATAATAATAATAATAATCCATTTATTTTATATAGCGCCTTATCACATGCTCAAAGCGCTTTACAAAAACAATTAACATAGAAACAAACAGACAAACTATCCTGACTAATTATTCTCGGTAAACCAGGCTGTGATAGTGCAAAAAAAAAGCAAAATTGGCAAAGCAACCATAGTGGAGCAAAGTCCATAGTGGGTCAGGGCTGAGGGAGGTTTGTGGTTAGGGTTGCACAGGATGTTTCAAGAACCTGATGGGAAGAAGCTGTTCTTGAACCTGGAAGTAACAGTTCTCAAGTTTCTGCACTTTCTTCCTGATTGTCACCGTGAGAAGGGAGCATGGCCAGGGTGGTATGTTTTTAATGATATTAGTTGCCTACTAGAGGCAGGAGATCCTGTAGATCTCTTTGATGGTGGAGAGAGTATTAATACCCATGATGGACCGGGCAATGTCCACCAATTTATTTATCCTCCTTCGTTCTTGAGTATTTGCTTTACCCAACCTGGCTGTAATACAAACAGTCAATACATTCTCATCTGTACACCTATAAGTGTTCAATGGAGTATTTGAAGCTCCTCTAACTTCTAAGAAAGAAGAGGCGTTGGTGAGCTTTCTTTGTGATTGTATCAATGTGGCCATGTGATTGCATCAATCGGAACAGATCGTCAGAGATGTGTACATCCAAGAACTTGAAGCTGTTGGCTCTCTCCATCTAGACATCTGTTGACTCTCTCCATCTCTCCATCCTGCTAATGAAGATAGGTGTATAGTCCCTTAGCTTTCCCTGCCTGAAGTCAACAATGAGCTCCTTGATCTAGCTGACGTGACAAGAACGTTTGTCATTCTAGCATTACTCAACTAGATTATCAATCTCCCTCTTGTATCTCCCCCTCCACAGTTAGTGATTATTCGCCCAACGATGGTCGTATTGCTAACAAATCTAAAGATGGTGTTGGTGCTGTGCCCGGTTACCCAATCAGAGGGATAGAGGAAGTAAACGGTGGCGCAGCGGTAGAGTTGCTGCCTTACAGCAAATGCAGCGCTGGAGACTCAGGTTCGATCCTGACTACGGGCGCCGTCTGTACGGAGTTTGTACGTTCTCCCCTTGACCTGCGTGGGTTTTCTCCGAGATCTTCGGTTTCCTCCCACACACCAAAGACGTACAGGTATGTAGGTTAATTGACTGGGTAAATGTTTAAAAAAATTGTCCCTAAGTGTGTGTAGGATAGTGTTAATGTGCGAGGATCGCTGGGCAGCGCGGACTCGGTGGGCCGAAGGGCCTGTTTCCGCGCTGTATCTCTAAAGCAGGGGAGTGAGCAGCATCCCTCAGGTCTCCTGAGCTGATGGCCAACAATTTAGTTTCTCTTTTAGAGATACAGCATGGAAACAGGTACCTCCGGCCCACCGAGTCCATGCCAACCATTCGTGCTAGTTGTCCCACTGCACACGCAGGCCAATTTACAAAGGGCAATTAACCTACAAATGCACATTTCTTTGGGATGTAGGAGGAAACCAGAACACCCGGAGGAAACCCATGCAGTCACAGGGAGAAAGTGCAAACTCCACACAAGCAGCACCCAAGTTCAAGATTGAACCTGGGTCTCTGGCACTGTGAGGGAGCAGCTCTACCACTGTGCCACTGTGCCAACCAAACACTTGAAGCACTTCAAATGGATGTGAATGCCATGGGTCTGCCAGTGGTGGAGGCATGTCACCTTGCTCTTCTTGGGCATTATGGATATCCTTTTACAACCTAAAATGGTTAATCTAGAATGGAGATGAGGAGGAATTTATTTAGCCAGCAGGTGGTGAATCTATAAAATTAATTGTGGAGGCCAAAGTATTTTTAAAGTGAAGATTGATAGGTTCTTGATTAGTAAAGCCATCAAAGATTACAGGGAGAAGATAAGAGAATGGGGTTGAGAGGGAAAATGGATCAGTCATGTTTGAATGGTGGAGCAGATTGGATGTACCTAGTTCTATTCCTGCGTCTCATGGTCTTAAAAACAGGTAGATCTCCATGATAATAGTGAGGTTGAAAATGTCCACCAAAGCTCTAGCCAATTGGTCCAGGCAGGGTTTGAGAACGTTTCTAAGTACACCATAAGGGTGGAATGTTTACGGAGCGTTCACCTTGGGTGAATTATCTGCAGACGTCGTCCTCGGGCACTGAGATCGCAGGATGGTCGGGGTCAATGGGGAATGTTGAATGAACATAAATGACCTGAGGTGACAAACAAACAAATCCCTTGCAAGGTAACATGCGCGCTGCAGTGGACTTCCTGCGCCCAGTTTGTAGGCCAACTTAAAGTGCATCTAAAGTGTTCGGCAAAGGCAGGAATGATGGAGAGTGGAATTTATCCTCGGCCTCCGCCTTCGGACAATCCAATGCGCCTTCTGCGCCGGTCCACAGCAGTACGGAAACCAACATTCTCGCCTCCCTTCTTTACAAATAGAAATAAAGGGTTACTCCAAGATTTGTGAAAGTGACATTTTATTGCTTTTAGGCGAAATATTCCAGAGTTTAGAAACACACAACACTGATTCTGCTGCGATTTTGGAAGCGTGTGATGCTAACTATATATATATATATATATATATGTATATAGATAACTATATATCCCGTGTAAATAATCCCATTTTGAGAGGGAATTCTACTGGAATGAATATGTAGCCTCTGCCTTCTCGTCTTCACTTTCCGGTTTCCTCTCCCCCCCCCCCCCCCCCCCCCCGCTCCCACGAACACCAACACCCCTCTCCACAAAACAAATACCTAAAGCATCATTTTTAACTCCATAGAGACGCAGAAGTTTCCTAACATCGCAGAAGCGCACATCTGGATTTCAAATTAACGGGCAAGATTATTATAAAACAGTCCCCACAGAGATTTGCAGCCGTGTGTAATTGCAGTCTCCAAGCAGTCAAGAAGACACGGTCTCAAGATTGCTTGAAATTTTTTCTTTTAAACTGAGCCAAGAAAAAATTACGCAAGGGCGAAAAAATGACAGGATTAAACAGGAGTACTTCGATCAGACTGCGTCCGAGATGTCTACCACACGGGTGGAAAACTTGCCTTCCAACAGACGAGGGAGAGATGCGTTGATTAAATAAGGAAACATCTTTACAACAGGAAAGGCTCGGTGTAAACCGCAGAGAGAGACCTGCTGTGGAATGCAGCGGGATAAAGGCGCGATTATATGCAATGGTCACGCTGAATAATAAGGAACAACGCACAGAACGTAACATTGTTCGGCATACAAATGTAATTAAAAAGAAATGAAAATGTGTTTAAAAAAAAGAGGCTGGTAGCCGTCTAACGATTCCGAAGCACATCTAGTCACACTTACTCATTCGCTTGGTCACCTTCTTAATATGGACATAAAATTCGATAATATCAACAATTTCAACTGCGCAAAACAAGTTTAAGAATCTTGTAGTTTTTTTTTAAAGGGCTGTAATATTAGGATTCTTGGCCGCGAAAAACAACCCAGTTCTTGTTCCCAAGAGTAGGTCGCTGTGAATGTTCTGGTCTGTGCTGAATTTGCAATCATTCAGCATCTGCAGTCTCTTGTGTCTTTGTGAACAACTTGCTCCGGTAGCTCACTCGGTGAGTACTTTCTCCTTGATGAAGCGGCAGATACCGAATCTCCGTCAGCTCTTTGTGTCTTGGCTGAAGCTGCCTCGCTTAGCTTCCTCCAGAGAGGAAGGAACACGTTGATAATTCCGTGAAAATCTGTCCACAACTGCCCAGGCCCCAATTACCGCTTGAAATGTCATTTCAATGGACAAATCCAACTTTTCGCAATGCATCGAAAAGAACGAGAACATTTTTCAATTGTTGAATAAAATGCTCTCAGAAATATCCCGGCCTCAGTCACATTTAGCCAAACTTTTATTTCGGGACTGTGTGAGTTCGATTCAGACATCAACTGTGGCAGACGCGGCCAAATAAACAGTATCATTTCATAATGAATGTTTGTGCAGTGGTACATCGTATTCGGTGTTTACCGTGGGGGTCTCTGTTTAATTCGAGTTTTTAAAAAAAATGCAGTCTTATTAGTCAGAAAACAAATGGACTGAGTTGTGAACCTTCGACTTTCCGAATTTCAAAGCATCAATTTATTTTCACGAGTATAAGCAGATGCAATCGTGCGTCTAATCCTCAGTGCAGTCGTTTACCTTGTGTTGTGATGGGTTGTTGTTAAGCAACACGAAGAGACATCCACACACAGACACACATATACATTTAGTGTACAGGGCTCACAATATAAATAATGCACAGAAAATCGCATTGATACCTCGGTGCACATGACAATAAACTAAGCTGAAAACTAAACTAAACCTGCGATCACATCAGTTACTTCCCCTCTACCGATAAACACTACTAATCCTTAAATAAATGAATAATTCCATGCTACCAACAAGTGGCAGCATTAAACAATTACTGGAAACGTGACAAGCTATGTTTCCCATTAGTGCTTATTTATTTTTACATAATTCCACGAACGTTAGTTTTCTTTCCCGGAGGACATTAATGTTTAAAATTGAATTTAAATTCTCGGACTACCACATAGATTACGAATTTAGTAGCAGGGCTGTTATATTACAGTACGCCTTCGTATATAAATGATTCCACATTATGTGAACAGTGGAGAGAATTAAAAGAAGCGAGACGCAAAATGCTGGTGTAACTCAGCGGGTCAGGCAGCATCTCTGGAGAGAATGAACGGGTGACGTTTCGGGTCGAGACCCTTCTTCAGAAAAGGTTCTATGCATGTTTTCTGATGCAATATATATATATTTCTGCACAGAAACGGTATGTGCTCTTTTCGAATTAAGCAAACGAAAAACATATCGGGTATATATTTAAAACGGCATTAAGCTACTTGTCCCAGTTTATCAGCACGCTACACTATTTATAGATATACTCTCCAAATGACCCCGAGATATTCCACTATTTGTACAGCGCCAAAATACTGAAATGTTGGAGAATTTAATTCGTGGGAGCAGGGGAGTACTGCGAGCGATTTCATTCCCATTCTGTCGCCTGCGCTTGTTGAACGTACGACGATTTACCGGCCCCCGATACATTTTTTTCCTCTCATTTTACACAACAATCTAATGAGCGCCTTCCTCTTATTATTCAAATTCTAATCGTAGTTCGTAATTTTTTTTTAAAAAGCAATAATCTCAGCCTATCAGTCAAACCGAGTTTGTCACCCAATCTGCTTTTATTTAAAAAGGATAGGCGTGGCTAGTAATATGTCTTCCCGTACAAAGGCTCTTGGATTAATAAATGGTAGTCACAGGAACCATCACTCTTTCTTATATCTTTAAACCAGTATCTATTCTTGGCGTAACTGACACGCCATTTCCTTCGGTTGAACAAGGGCGACTCCTCTTTAAATTATATTTGTCTCCAACCTTACAAAATCCAAATGTTCAGATGCAGACGCGGTTCAGATTCCGCCCAGAGAATGTGCAGACATATTTTGTGCAGTGATATATTATCGAATCGACGCACATTACTGCAGGCTGAAGGAAAGCAATCACCAGAGGAGTATTAACTAATGACATGGGAAGCCCTTGCTTTATCTAATCACTTCTAATGTTCAGATAGAAGCACAACTAACAGATAAGTACTTGGAATCATTAACTGCTTTCTTGAGCCGTCCATTATCAAACTGCGAACCACATTATCTAACAAGGGTTTAAAAAAAAATTAAAACATGCGCATGCAGCATATTTCCATGAACAGATCCATCACCTGTTCTCTGAGACTGTTGTTTTGCAAGGCAATTCGTTTCAACGTGTATGACCAGTTAAAGTCGACTGTATACAATTATTATTTTTTCACTCTGAGGGCCTGCAAACGGCACCCTCTGCTCTCCCACAACAGTTCAGCTTAAATCCTACACAAAAATTAAATTGGTATTAACATCGGTGTGACTGCTTTGGCTTAGCTCTGAAGTAGTGACATTTAAGAGCGATTTAAAGGCGCGACGGTCCAACGTTGTCAGTTGTTGGAGTTTCGCTTTATGTGGCCGTCGGTGCAATGTTAGGCTGCTGCATTCTAAACAGTGGCGATCTGAATGGGACTGGAGATTAAAGGACAGGTCTTCCAGTTTAAATAGTTTGAATTGAACCGGTAATATTTCCGGAGACCGGGAGAGCAGGGCTCCCCAGTGTGAGATCGCCCCCGGGCGGCAGGCATCAAACTGGACGAGGATGTCATCATTAGTGAGGATTGAGCGGGATCACAACAACAAACAGCTCCGAGTTTTAGACAAGCACATTCCACCTACATACATGTGGAGGGAGGAACTGCAGACGCTGCTTCACACCGAGGACAGACACAAAATGCTGGAGTAACTCAGACGAGTGGAGTAAATGCTGGAGTGACACCAGATGCTGCCTGTCCCGCTGACTTACTCCAGCATTTTGTGTTCATGGTGTTTTAGATCCGTGGAAATATCACTTTGTATATGAATTAGCATTGCTTTAGGATTGCAAGGTTAACACATACTTGGCGCTTTGTTTTTGCTGCAAGTGTGCTACGGGTTTTCAACAAGTGTGCTGCATGCCAGCTGCACGCCTGCTGCAGGTTTACTGCATGCCTGCTGCAAGTGAATTGCAGGTTTGCTGCAGTTCTGCTGTAAGTGCGCTATATGTTTTCAACAACTGTGCTGCAACCTGCGGTACAGTTCTGCCGCAAGTGTGCTACAGGCTTGTTGCAAATCTGCTGCAGGCTTGCTGCAAGTGTACTGCACGTCTGCTGCAAGTGTACTGCACGTCTGTTGCCAGCCTGCAGACCAGTGTTGGGCGAAGCTGAGCAAACCCCTCCCCCTCCCCAAGCCGCGCATGCGCCTCCACCATTCGAACAGGGGGGATTCCGATGACGTTTCGCGTGACGCGGCCAGATTGCAACAACAAACACACAACCTGTGCCTGGAGTCTGACGGGGCGACGCCCCTCACTGCCCCCTCGCCTGCCCTGCAACCCCACCCCCACTCCCACCCTCACCCCCACCCTCACCCCACCTCCCTCACCCCACCTCCCTCACCCCACCTCCCTCACCCCACCTCCCTCACCCCCAGCCCCACCCCCACCCCACCCTCACCCCCACCACCACCCCCTCACCCTCACCCCCTCCCCCACCTCCACCCTCACCCCCACCACCACCCCCCTCACCCCATCAACGGCTCCACCCCCTCAGAAGATTGAGGAGATTCGCTATGTCAACAAATACTCTCTTGAACTTCTACAGGTGCATATCAGCCCACAATGCCACCTGGTTTTGTATCATCAATAAACTTTGATGCATGGTTTCTTTAGCCAAACCATTGAGATAGAGATGATGATCAATAATTGAGACACCTGTACTGCTTCCTGTTATATTTACTCTTACTCTTTTCATTCTTTTTAGTTCAGTTTAGTTTAGAGATACAGCAAAGAAACAGGCCCTTCGGCCCACAGAGTCTGCACCGACCAACGATCGCCGCACACTAACACTATCCTACACACTTTAGGGACAATTTACAATTATACTGAACCAATGAAACCTGTAGGTCTTTGGAGTGTGGGAAGAAACAGGAGATTCGGGAGGAAATTCATGGGAGAATGTACAAGCTCTGTGTTAACCATTTCTCAATCTATATCAGTATGGATCCCCCAATTCAGTCTGCTCGAATCCTGTTGGTAAACCTTTGTTGAGCTTTGTCGAAAGCCTTCTGACATTCCAAAGAGACGACAATCACTGGTTCCTCTTATTTTTTCCACTCCTCATAAGCCAACCAAAGAATGATGTCATCCTGTTATAACCAAACTCTATGATAATATCTTACAGGACATCATGTTGATTTCTTGCCGATATAGACCAGGTGCACGTTGATCTTATTGAGTACATGAGCTGGATCAGACAATGATGCTACTTAATGAACTCATACTGCACATGAGTTAGATCAATGATGAACTCTCCATTCTTGATGAACAAACAAGGAATTGCAGATGCCGGTTTACAAAATAAAGACAATGTGCTGGAGTAATTCAGCGGGTCAAACGGCATCGCTGGAGAACATGGAGAAGTGACATTTCAAGTTGGGACTCTTTTTCAGATAGATTGCCGTGGGTGGGGTGAAGAAGAAAAATGGGAGAGAGTTGGGGCAAGACAAAGCCTGGCGAGTGAAAGGTGGACACATGTGAGGGGGGCTTTTTATAGGCAGATGGCTGGACAAAGTCCAGAGATGGAAAGACAAAAGGTGAGATAAGGATTGAGTAGTTGCGAATTATGAAGCTAGAGGAAGGAATGTAGGTAGGATGGGATGCCACCTGTACAGTGATCTAATGCTGCACATGAACCATGCTCCACAATCATGTCATGTGAGTTGAGCCCATGATGATGTAATCTTAAATATGAGCCAGGCACCATGATCATGTCATCCTGAACACAAAATGGGCCTGTCAGTGTGAGACGATGGCCCACTAAGTCCTTCTCCATATGAGTCTTGCTCCACTATAACACCATCTGCAGACGCAAAGATTTCACACATAGTCTGGGGCTCACCTTCAGAACAAATTCTCTTTATTGTAAGGTGGCCAACTTGGCAGCCACCTGTCCAAGGGCGGATGCTCTCCGATCCAAATGATGCATTATTTGGTCCGCGTTAACCAATCTGATCACCCGGTGGCTGAGCACTTCAACTCCCCCTCCCATTCCCAGTCTGACCTTTCTGTCATGGGCCTCCTCCAGTGCCATAGTGAGGCCCACCGGAAATTGGAGGAACAGCACCTCATATTTCGCCTGGGCAGCTTGCAGCCCTGTGGTATGAACATTGACTTCTCCAACTTTAGATAGTTCCTCTGTCCCTCTCTTCCCCTCCCCCTTCCCAGATCTCCATCTTCCTGTCTTCTCCTATATCCTTCCTTTGTCACGCCCCCCTGACATCAGTCTGAAGAAGGGTCTCGACCCGAAACGTTGCCCATTCCTTCTCTCCTGAGATGCTGCCTGACCTGCTGAGTTACTCCAGCATTTTGTGAATAAATACCTTTGATTTGTACCAGCATCTGCAGTTATTTGCTTATACACATTATTTTGTAACTATTATTTATCTCTTTTCCCCCCCATTAGCTCTATCCTGCGTGCGTTGTGAGTACGTAGGATGAGGTAAATGTTTCCACTGCTGTGCTGTAGCGTGCTGTGTGCTACGAGGGCTCTGTGTGCCGTTCTGTTTTTTCCATGGATGTACAGATAAAGTCACGCCCAGGAGTCTGTGTAATGGTGACTATTCAGTATGCAGGCACGGGTTTACTTTAGTTCACTTTTACATTGTAACTGGTGGCTGAGACTGCTATTAATGAGTTTTCAGTCAGCCTATGGCTCAGCCTTGAGGATCATCCCACTGTCTGCCTTATCCCACATTGTCCCTTTATATCACTCAGTGCATGAGCTGGGCCACACAATGATGCCATTCTCAATATGTGCTAGTAACCTTTTGGTTTCACCAGTTAGTTTACTGTATTTCTCGTCACCCATTCTGGTTGAATGAATGCGTTTCATGGAATGGCCCATTTCACTCAATACTAGTGATTTGTCAAAATCAACATCTGAAAAATGAAAATCATTCAACATCGGAAACATATTTTGGCATCCTGCATGATCCGATACTGGCCCACAAGTCAACTCAAACTCAGTAGGAGTGAAAGCTTGTACACAGTAATAATGGTGGACGGGCGAAGTGAGTTGACGTCAGTTCGCAGGTTGACCTGCATGTCTAAGGGACAGTGGCTGCTGAAGACATGCAGTCACCTGGGGCTTGTCTGGAATGGACACCGCTCATAATTCCTGGAGCACGGACTGTCAAAACATTCCGCCTCTTACACCTGGGATCAGTAGAATATTTCTGTACAATTTGTGCTTAGGTATGGGAATACTCTACTGGACTGTTTGTAAGAAAATAATTTCACTGTTTCACTGTACACTGTGCACTTTGTACATGTCACACCAAAAGCACCATTGAAACTCAGTGACATACAAGCATTGTGTGTTAACTGAATTCAGGATTCCTATTTTCATGCTGCTAATTCAAATCAAAACCTGTGCTTATACAGGGGATTTGACACAACTGATGCAACACTCAGCAAATAAGACAGCACCTTCAGGAAGAAAAGCAGAAAGCAAGATCATCGATCTGAATCAACTTCGTTTTGGTTCTCAGAAATGCTGCTTAACTTGTTGAGCACTTTCAACAGTTTCTGTTAAAACACTCTTCTGTGAATTATGAGGAAGTTAACGTGGCAAGCGGTATAACAGTCACATTAGGGTTCCTTGTTTTTCCCAGAATATTTATAAGTAGAAATCTCAGTCACAGTTGCAATGGAACAGCTATGTTCGCAGAGCTGTCGGCTCTAAGGCACAGGTCTTCTGTGTCTTACTTAAAGTACCTGCAATACCTGCTGCACGGTAGCGCAGCGGTAGAGTTGCTGCTTTACAGCGAATGCAGCGCCGGAGACTCAGGTTCGATCCTGACTACGGGTGCTGCACTGTAAGGAGTTTGTACGTTCTCCCCGTGACCTGCGTGGGTTTTCTCCGAGATCTTCGGTTTCCTCCCACACTCCAAAGACGTACAGGTATGTAGGTTAATTGGCTGGGTAAATGTAAAAAAAAAAAAAAAAAAAAAAAAAATTGTCCCTAGTGGGTGTAGGATAGTGTTAATGTACGGGGATCGCTGGGCGGCACAGACTTGGAGGGCCGAAAAGGCCTGTTTCCGGCTGTATATATATGATATGATATGATAATATAATTGGAGCGTAGTGTGTAATAAAGCTATTGAAGCAATTGTTTGCTGTGATAAGCCACACCATCATGAGCTATGTCAGTGCTTTGGCATGTTGGGGAAACCTCTAGGACGAATAGTTTGGGACATGATTATTAATATTTCTGAAAATAGTGGATAATATTTGAAAATGAGATCAGATATCTGGTAAAAGAGTTGGGTTCTTCATTGAAGGAATAGAAGGGATTAACAAATTTGGTTGAGAAAGATCAGCATTTCAAACAAGATTGGATAAACTATGACATAATGAAATTCTTAGCAAAGTTAAAATCCATAAAATTAAGCAGCGATTTGCATACAGAACTGGGTTAGAGTCAAAGTGCGAACTTTTGTTCTCAGGTGAGTCAAAAGTATACAAGGATGTTCACATGGTCTGTGCTCAGAACGATGAATTTTTCTGCCTTTTTTGTGAGGAAAGGCAATACAAACTAAGCGTGTAATTTTAAAGCTGTTGAGAAAACAGAGACATCTGGAAGCTTAAGGCCACAAGCGCAGAAGAGATTTATTAAATATTCCAGGGATATGTGAGTTCAGTTGCTTCGATGCCCTGGCAAAGATGGAACTTGAAAGAAAACATGACGAGAAGGGATCCAATACAGAAACTGATAGTCAAGTGAAAAAAGATCTGGATAGAGTCAATAGAGAGAATATCTTTTGCTATCGGCAAAAGGAGCCAAAACCTGAAGGCACAGAATGAAGGTGAGCAAACATTAAGTGAAACTTCTTTTGTGCAATTAGTGGCAGGGATTGGAGTGCATTGCCATGGAGTCCTAAAGAAAATTGGAGAAATGACTGATACAAAAACTTCCACATTACGTAGAGAGGGCAAGAGGGTGAGATTAGCTGGATTTCTCTTCTCTGAAGCTAACGCACACCTTCTGTGTGGTGACCTTTCTGTGACTTTGTTTCATCATCGAAGATGGCAGCAGAAGTAGAGAAGATTACTTAGAAAGGTTAATACAACTTAACAAAACGTATGAGATCTTGAGATCCTAAAGCAAGTTGGTAATTGGAAATTCATCTCTGTTTGATGGTGTTAAACGGTTTATATAGTTGTACTGTTCCTCCGAAATACTGATAGCTCACCATACTTGTGCATATGACAATACAAATGTGGATGAACCTATTAATATTCAGATAATTCCCCAACAATGTTGATGGTCATGTATTTGGTGGTGGTAAATGTTAAATGCAGGTTTGACTCTCACCTGTTTGGAGATGGCCATTGCAGATATATTTTGCTTGTCATCTGTCAGCTCAAGCCTGAATGTTGTCCAAACTTTATTCCACATAGGCATGGGTGGCTTCTTTATCTGAGAAGCTGCAGATGAAAATGATACTACATTAGTGAGCAGAGACTCCCTCTCGCGATAGAAGGAAGGTCACTCAGGACATTGCTGTGAGACACTGCGGGTCTTCAGCAAGAGCAGATTGTATTTCACCACAATCCTTAATAACGTATTGGTATTGGTTTATTATGATGTGTACTGAGATACAGCGAAATGCTTCCTTTGTGTGCTATGCAGTCAAATTATACCATACCCGAGTACAATCAAGCCACATCACTCTGTACCTCGGTACATGTGACAATAAACTAAACTATAAACTATAAACATCAAGTATAGTCATGGCCAAAATATACCTCCCAGCTATATCTTTAGACCAAACAACTGATCCTTGTGTGTGAGGTATATTGAAGAGATCATGTTTGGGTATTTTTAATGTGGAGTTTGATAGATACTTGATTGGTGAGGGTGTCAAGGGTTACGGGGATAAGGCAAGAGAATGGGTTTGGGAAGGGAACATAGATCAGCCATGATTGAATGCAGAGTAGACTCGATGGGCCAACTGGGCTGCTTCTGCTCCTATGACTTACAAACTTATTATCATCTGGATCAAGAACAGACGTACCTGAAAATAAAATGCCAACCCAGTAAAAATATGGCACATTTACCCTGCCAAAACCCCCTTGGGCTCTAATATGTTTCAATGAAGTCCCTTCTCACTCTCCTATACCTTGGCACCAATAAACTTAGGCTCTCCAACTTTTCCCATTAAGAAAACCTGCCTATTTTAAGTATTATATAGAAACAAACAACCACAGATGCTGGTTTATACACAAATTGCTGGAGTAACTTAATTAGTCAGGCAGTATCTCTTTAGAAAAAGGATGGGTGACATTTCGGAACAGGACCCTTCAAACCCTCTGGAGAATAATGTCGGTGTTGTTTCAGGTCGGGACCCTTCAGTCTGAAGAAGAGGCTCGACCTGAAATGTCACCCATCCTTTTTCTCCAGTGATCCTGCCTGACCCGTTGAGTTACTCCAGCGCTTTGTGTTACCATTACTCTTGGTATTAGTCTGATAAACTTCCTCTGAGCTTCTTCTAGTGCATTAATATGCTTCCTTAAACAGTATTTTACTTGAAGTATGAGCAGTGCTATATGTAGCTGAAAGAACTGTCCTTTAGTATTCAATTTCATTCACAATAAATAATAATATTCTGAATTTTTTTAGAGAACTGCAAATGCTGGAAATCTGAAATTAAAACAAAATGATGGAAATATTCAAAGGGTCAGGCAGTGATGTGGAAAGAGAACCAGTTAATGGTTTGATGGTTCGGACTTAACGTTTTGACCTGAAATTTTAATTCTTTCTCTTTCCATAGTTGCCAACTGAGTGTTTCCAAGAGTGACATTCCATTGGTTTTCTTAACCAAATAACTTGTCTTACCTGCAGATTAGCTACAGTGAACACGACTAGGAAACTGAATTTGTAATGCAAGAATCACTTATGACAAATGCTCTGAATTAAGTCTACACTAACTGAATAGAGAGTGGATGAGAACGTAGGATAACATTGATCTAGTGTGAACAGGTGATTGAGGGTCGGTGTAGAATGAATGGGCCAAACGGCCTGTTTCCATGTTTCTCTGAACTAAACTAAGTTAAATTAAAATTAAGATTGTGATTTATATGTGAGATATTGTCAGAGGTCATTACTTTATAGAAAACCCTGCACACAGATGTGCGTAGAGTTTACCTGATTTGCTCTAATATTTGCTCCATTTATAGCATTTTGTGCTTGATTTTGCTTGGTAAATACTAACAGCAAAAGATTCAAGAAACAGACTTGAACAACAAATTTGGGGATTTGTAATTAGACCAATAAAACCAGGATCAGCACTAATCAGCAACAGTGAGTTAAAAAAAAGCATTGCAAGAAGTTGTTTCTTTTCATTTAAAGTGTCATCAATCAATGGACCTGCCACAGGAATTGCCCAGTGCCTTAGATAGGTTGATTGGAGTCTGTATTGTAAGTTATAGCTGGGCCTGCAATGCCCCGTAAATTAAGAGCAGATACTACTTCAGTCATAGAATTACACGAGTTCAGTTTGGCACATCTTTTACACTGCTCGGATTCTTTCCAGCTACCTGCATTTCTTATCAAGGACATGCTTTATATCCAAATGAGTCATACAGATTCTCCTCGGTAACAGAGCAAGTTTCTGGGATCTGTACAATGCCGCAATGATCGATCTGTAGGTTATTGCAGGAGTCCAATGCATCTTTGTATGATGACATGACATGAAGGCATCTCAACTAATTTAGATGTCTTTGATCAGCGGGATCAAAGCAATCTGGTTTTTTTTTGCTTTACAGTAGACGGTCTTTATATTGCTTTGCACAAAAAAAAGTTACTTCATAAGGTTGGGATTTTGGAGCAGTTTTAAAAATCTGCCACATTTTAAATCAATCAGTAACTGCAAATCACTCAATGGAGATAAAATGTTAGTAGTGAGCCATATTCATGATAACATTCTGAATGTCAGAGATCACTTTGTAAAAATAATTTTAACATTAGGGCAGTCGTATTCTTTTCAACAAGTGAGTACTGAGAAGCAACGTAACCAAATCTTGGTCAACACTTGTGTATGGTCTTTCAAGGCCGACTGAATCTCCTGGTTGCTAACCATTTTCACTCCCTGTCCCATTCCTGTACTAACCTTTCTGTGCTGGGCCTCCTTCATTGCCACGGTGTGGCTACGTGCAAACTGGAGGAACAGTACCTCATATTCCACTTGGTTAGCATACAATCCATTGGTATACCAATCTCGTTGTACCCCTGTACAATGACAATAAAGATATATTGTATTGTTGTATTGTGGGTGGCACAGTGGGGCTGCGGTAAAGTTGGTGCCTTACAGCACCTGAGACCCGGGTTCGATCCTGACTACAGGTGCTGTCTGCATGGAGCTTGTACGTTCTCCATGTGGATTTTCTCCAGGTGCTCCGTTTTCCTCCCACACTCCAACGACAGACAGGTTAGTCAGTTAATTGGCTCTGATACAGTGTAAATTGTCCCTACAGTGTAGGATAGTGTTAGTGTACAGGGTGATCGCTGGTCGGAGCGGACTCGGTGGGACATAGAGCAGGTTTTCGCACTGTATTTCTTAAGTCTAAAGTAAAGTATGAACATTAGATTCTCCAATTTAGGTAACTACAAACCCCTCCTCCTGCCCCCCTCTTCCCCACCATACCCCCACTACTTCCCCACCCCTCCCTGTGTCCCGACTGGACCAACGCCCAGAGTCACAGTGTGGAAACAGACCCTTCGGCCCAACTTTCCCATGCTGACCAACATGTCCCAGCAACTCCAATCCCACCTGCCTGCTTTTGGTCCATATCCCTCGAACCCTGTCCTATCCATGTATCTGTCGAGCTGTTTCTTAAACCTCTTTCTCCCTTTTCCCTACCTGCCGGGCTTTGTCTTGCCCCTAATCTTTGCCAGCTACTCTTCACTTCCCCCCAATGTCTGACGAAGGGTCCTAAATCGTAACACCACCTATCCATGTTCTCCGGAGATGCTGATTGACTCCAGCCCTTTGCACCTTTTTTGTAAATCAACACCTGCAGTTCCCAGTTTCTACGTTCTTCTTTATAATCAAATGTGTGCTGTTTTCAACGGAGAAGAGGGAAATTTATACTTTTTGTGATTTGTTTGATGGCATACCCAAAATTAGTATAAACAAAGCAGAGACATTTGCCTCTCTTTTAATATATAACAAGAAATATTTAAGAGGCTTTTAACTAGCCCTTTGAATAGCCACATGTATGTGCAGGAAATGGAGTAGCAGTGATCACACGCAGGCGGTGGAGATTAGTTTAACTTGCCATCATGTTTGGCACAGACATTGCGGGCCAAAGGGCCTATTCTTGTGCTGTACTGTTCTATGTTCTATATTTTTCTTTAATTACTTTTCTTTACGCTCTACTTTATATCTACACAGTTGATTAGATTGTCAATTGAGATGGATTTGGGACACTGAATAGTTAACATTATGTTAAAATCGGCGACTTCATACCACTCAATAACGTTTTAGTTGCACCAGTCGCCAAGTGCCACATTTAAATGGGTCAAAGAGGTGTAGTTAAAGTCTGTGACTTATTAACCCTGTGTTCTGGACTATCCCTTCCCCTGATAACAAATACTAATACATAAATGACCGAATGACCCAAATGTTCCATGAATGGCTTTCAGAGGACAGTTAAGTGTTAACGACATTGATAGCTCAGGGTTTACATGTGTAAACTGGATAAAGACATTTGTAAATAAAGTGTATAGGAAGCATGCTGGTTTATACCGAAGATGGACATAACATGCTGGAGTTACTCAGCGGGTCAGGCAGCATCTTTGGAGAAAAGGGATAAGTGACATTTCAGGTTGAAACCCTTCTTCAGACACACCAGGTTGACTTTTGCAACAAATCAATGGTTTTATGATCACTATTATTAATTAACTTTTATTCCATCTTATTTAAATACAAAATTATATTTCTCTGCTTCTATGGGGGCTTAAAGCACCTAGGATCTCGACCCAAAGCGTCACCTATCCATGCTCTCCAGAGATGTTGCCTGACCTGCTGAGTTACTCAAGCACTTTGTGTCCTTTTGTGTATTAACCAGCAGGTGCAGTTCCTTGTTTCTACAACATGGATCAATAGTCTAGAACTGGATCTATTAATCTGCTAGGTTAATCATGATGCCTATTGAGGCTCAATCAATACCATTTTCTATGAGTTTTACCCAGCTCCATTTACTTTGCATGGGATCTCATGTTATGCACTGCAGAGGAGAGAAGAAAGCTTGAGGGTCCAGTTTCAGTCATCACATAATGAGTCTCTTCCCAAGCGCATGTACACAACCAATGGGACTGTGGACAAGAAGTCCTTCGCAGACCTCTTTGACTATACGTGTACTCAACGTTATTCAGGATTATGAGGAAAATATCTCAGCGGTTGAAGGTTAACATTGGAGATCATTTTCACGAGGACAGCATTTGCACCCGTCAAGATAATGACTGGATTGAATATTTGGAACTTTGATCTTGCCAAGCACAGCCAGATGAAATATCGACTTTTAATCTACTGCATCAAGACCTGGATCAGTTTTGTTTCATTGTGATTATCATCCTCTAAACTCTAGCTTCTTCAGAGAAGGCCTTACAGCAGCAGGACCAATGACATCCTCCAAAGAGACAGTGGACTACATTTTTGCAGTCAAGTGATCCAAGGAATTGGCTTCATGTCTCTATTCATATGCAACTAATGGTGTATAAATTGCCTGTAGTTAAACTGGAAGTTCTGTAAAACATACTTTTGTAGTTCTTACGGCAACATTATTAGCTTCCCTCCAAAAGTAAGTGTGCTGGGTTGTTTCTGACAGCCCCAGGCTGCTGCTGTCACCAGATCTTCCTCCAGCAATTTCTGACGTGTGCACCAGATGCCCATAGGAACCAGGTCTAGTGGCTTCACTCAATGGCAATGCGTTTTGTTTTGTTTTTGGTTCTTTGGGATATGCGGGTTGCTGAGGAAAATGGCATTGAGGTAAAAGGTCAGCCAACTGAATGGTGGAAGAAAGATCCAAACCATTGTCCCTACTTTTTAATGTTCTTACGTTAGGCCCAAAGCTCCTCTAACAATGTTGGTTCACATCTCACCTTCCAAAGAAGAAGGGTCTTCTCCCTTTTCTAACTTACAGGTCCACATTCATAGTATTGTCTCGTCATTCATTCAGCATCAGCTTAGTGCCAGTAAGTAATCAAGAAAGTACCTGATTGTTGTAAAAATCCATCTTGTGGAATAATATCTATCGAGGAAGGAACCTTCCATCCTTACGCAGTCTGGCCTATACATAACTTCAATGTGGTTTGCTCTTATCTTCATTCTCAGATCAGACCTTTCGGAAGAACAATAAATACAGGCTTTGCCACATTCCATAAATGAATAATTTAAAATAATATTTGCTCATATTGATAGGCAGGAACATGCTTTGAGGATGTACGCGTTTTTTTCTTTTTGCAATGTACCTTTCTCCCTGACATTACACACTGCATGACACAAAAAAACAGATACATTAAAACAATGTGAGCAATATCTAAAATCTCGAGCAATGGGTCTTTGTGTAACCCAATAGTTTTAGTTATTGAGTTTACTTAATAGCTTCACTGAAATCTTTAAAACAATAAATGTGAAGGTCTTTGCAGAAAATATCTCCTCCAACTACATTAAGCAATGCCAATGGGTTAATTCACAGAAGCAATCATTTAATCTTCCTTAATATATGCATGGGCCAAAATAATCTGTTATAATATTCAGCCTTGTTTGGAAATGCTACTCCACCACCTTATGGTAGAATTAAGAACTTCAGTCCACATCGAATCTGTAACATAAATGGGCCAAACCTTTTTCTTTTTCAAGTGCTCAAAGTATAACATAAAGTTGCATGTTAGCAAAGCTTTTAAAGTCACTTAACAAAAGAGGCAGACCTTAAGATTTATTCCTTGCACCCAGTTAGGACGGCATTGGTTAATTTCACCACCGTGGTTTTTATTTTTAATGTATTATATTATTTTAGTTTAATTTATTGTCATGAGTACCGAGGTACAGTGAAAAGCTGTTATTGCATGCTAACCAGTCAGCGGAAAGACTATACATGATTACAATCGTGCATTAAAATGTTTCCATGGTTTCTCTACATGCCTTACGGTTTAAAAGTAATGAAATCAAAGTATTTATTCATCCGGGTGCCAGAAATAGATGTGCAACAGCATCGACACTGATGTTCTAACATAGTCGAGCGCTCTGTCAATAGTTGGCATTGCATAGGGCAGGAACTGGTTGTTCCATTGACATCACATTTTGTGATCAGTGGACAGAGGCATCCGCAATATGAGCCTTTCCATTAATACTGGTGCAGTTGATTGGCCATATTCACAAGAAACTGAGATTAAGCGGTCAGTATCAGTTTATGGAAATTAAACAGAAGCAGATGTGAATTCCTGGATCTCAAGGACATCGAGGACTGATTAGCAACATCGGTAGCATTTTGTTGTGCTCAGAGTGCATCCAGACACAAATAATATATTGGCTCTTTCCACACTGAATCCTAAATAAAATGTTTACTTTTCGTTTCCTAATTACATGATAATTTTCTCAAAGTTATACAATGTTGCTTTTTGAAAATTAATCATTTGAAAACAACTTCCAAATGTTAATACAATTGCTGTATAAATATATTGCTCTGCTCTGATTTGGTTTTCATTGCTAATTTTGTAAATATTGTCTCTTCATTAATACTGTATGGATGTATTTTGTGGTCTCCGGAACATGTGTTCAGATCTAAGTTGCTAAAATATTCCAGATTGATAAATTTGGAGACAAACCACATTCTTTCAAGTATACCATATTTCATTGCGATCTAGCATCATTTGTATAAATTGCTGTTGCTCAACATGCATCAAATTCTTCTGCTGCTTCTGTTTGCTTGCTTTTAAATCCACGAGTTCAGCTTTACATTGATGCAATATAAATGTGGTAAAGCCTGAAAAAAAGGCTTTTCATTTCTCAGCAGTATTAACAAGTAACATCGTGAACAAGTTCTGAGGAAGAACCTCTGCTGGGATTTTCTGATTTCCAGCTGCGACTTTTGTGAAAATCTCAGAGCAAATAGGATCATTGGCCAGCTATAACTTTTCTTATTTGCTTCCCAGGGTGTTCTGCTGAAATTATGGCGGTAAATGGGGTGAAATCAATGGAAAGGTTTAATAATTGATGAAAAAAAATGGATGTTTATCAAAAAATGGCATACATATCAGATTAATATAGAAGAGGTGAAGTGAATCCTACACATTTGATGTCAATTGATTCTGTTATCAGTTAAAATTGGAAATGGTTTATATTTTGACAAACAATTATTTCTCTCACCACCAATGCTCCCTCACCTGTACAATTCTAGCTTTTTTACTTCTGATTTCCATAATGTACATTATTTTCCTTTTGCAATGGCAAAGGGCTAACTGCTATCTAGATTAAATGCTGACTCCTGAGTCGAAGGTAATGAGTTTACTTCAAGTTGCTTGCTGCTTAGTTCAAGTCAGAACACAGTGATTTGGTTGAGTGAAAGGATTCTTTCAATCTTCACCCACTGACCAAAAATGTTGCTTTCCTATTATTCCGAAGAAAATTCAAATATTTGAAAATGAAATAGAAAAGACCAGATTAACGTTCAGCTAGTTGATCCATAATGGTTTATTCCCATAAATTGTTTCTAAGTAGGTGTTCCAACTATAAGGTTGACATACAATGCTGGAGTAACTAGCGGGACAGGCAGCATTTCTGGATAGAAGGAATGGGTGATTTTGTGGGTTAGAAGGTCTGAAGAAGGGTCTCGACCCGAAACATCACTCATTCCTTCTATTCAGAGATGCTGCCTGTCCCGCTGAGTTACTCCAGCATTTTGTGTCTATCCAGCATCTGCAGTTCCTTTCAACACAAACCATCAGGTGAGATGTATAATAGAAGTGTTCTAGATCTTTTGGTATCTGGCAGCACATGACCAGTTCAGCAATGATGGCCCCTTACTGCTCGCTAGTGAACCACACATTCAACAGTGCAGCCAGAAATTCTCCAGTCACCAACAATCACACACTGAACATTACCTCCTATTTCTAATCAACAAGGGTGTCTGGATTTTGGCCATGTCTAAATTGGCAAAGGAGAAACAGGATGAGTGAGGTAAATGTGTAGCTCAAAACGTGGTGTGGTAGAAATGCTTTCTGTTTCATGGGGCACTGGGAGAGAACTCCTCCGCTATGATGTGCTTCACCTAAATCATGCTGGAACCAGTGTACTAGTGAATCATATAAATGAGGTTGTCAACAGGGCCTTGAACTAAATAGGAGGGGAGAGGGCCGTAAGAATGGGATGCTTAATAATATAAGATAAATGGGAGCAGTGGCACAAACGATGAGAGGGAAATGGGCAACCATGGTGTGGCAGGCTTGGGCAGAAAATGTAAGCAGAAGAAGGCAACACGGAGCAAATCCAGAGTCAGTAAATTTCCCAAAATAGTCAAAGCTCGTTATCTGAATGCAAGTAGGATTTTCAGTAAGATAGGAAGGAACTGCAGATGCTGTTCTACACTGAAGATAGACACAAAATACTGGAGTAACTAAGCAGGACCGGCAGCATCTCTGGAGAGAAGGAACGGGTGACGTTTCGGGTCGAGACCTTTCTTCAGACTGAAGAAGGGTCTCAACCCGACTGAAGAAAGGTCTCAACCCGAAAAGTCACCCATTCCTTCTCTCCAGAGCTGCTGCCTGTCCTGCTGAGTTACTCCAGCATTTTGTGCCCATTTGCCGTAAAATAAATGAGTTGATAGCTTAGATGGCAAAAAAAGAGAATCATCTAATAACTATTACAGAGATGTGGTGGCAGGGTGATCAGGACTGATTGTTCAATATTCCAGGTTATAAGATGTTCCAAAAGAACAGGCCAAAAGGCAGAGGATGTGGAGTAGCTTTGTTAATAAAGGAAGATATCATATCATCATATCATATATATACAGCCGGAAACAGGCCTTTTCGGCCCTCCAAGTCCGTGCCGCCCAGTGATCCCCGCACATTAACACTACACCCACTAGGGACAATTTTTACATTTACCCAGCCAATTAACCTACATACCTGTACGTCTTTGGAGTGTGGGAGGAAACCGAAGATCTCGGAGAAAACCCACGCAGGTCACGGGGAGAACGTACAAACTCCTTACAGTGCAGCACCCGTAGTCAGGATCGAACCTGAGTCTCTGGCGCTGCATTCGCTGTAAAGCAGCAACTCTACCGCTGCATGACACAAAATCAGTGGACAGTAATGTAGAATCATGTTAGGTTGAAATCATGAATCACTGGGAAAATAAATCATGGATGGGAAATATCTTTAGGCCCCCAAAATGTGATTTTTTTTAATGGGGTGGAACATAATTTTGGAAATATCGAAGGCATTTTGGAAGGGAACTGTGGAGATTTTAATTTATGTTTTGCTTATATGAAACAAACTGACAAGGACATTGTATGTGAAAATTTTGTTGTGTCAAGGATTGCTTCTTGGAACAGTACGCTATGAAATCTACTCAGTATCAGGTTAATTTAGATTTCATCATGAATAGTGTGGAAAGATTAGTAAGAGATCTTGTGGGTAAGAATCCCCAAGAAGGTAGTGACCACAATATGATGGAACTTTGGAAGGGAATGCAGAACACAACAGGAGCAAAACACGGTCTTCAACTTAAATAAGGATAATTATAATGGCATGACGGTAAAATTGGTTAAGGTGGACTGGGAAAATAAGTTAAATAAGCTAAGTTGATGAACAGTGGCAAATATTCAAACCGTTGGAACATAAGGGGTGGTACTGGGGGCAGCAGTAGGATTGCTGCTTTACAGCATCTGAGACCTGGGTTTGATCCTGATTACAGATTCTGTCTTTACGAAGTTTATATAGTTTATATAAACTATAAAATGCATTTATATAAACTATATACTGCGTAACAGTTTATATAAACTGCGTGGTTTCCTCCGGGTGTTCCTGTTTCCTCCCACATCAAAAGAGGTTAATTGGCTTCTGTAAATTGTCCACAGTGTGTAGGATAGAACTAGTGTACACGTGATCGTTGATTGGCAAGGACTCATAGAAACATAGAAACATAGAAAATAGGTGCAGGAGTAGGCCATTCGGCCCTTCGAGCCTGCACCGCCATTCAATATGATCATGGCTGATCATCCAATTCAGTATCCCGTACCTGCCTTCTCTCCATACCCCCTGATCCCTTTAGCCACAAGGGCCACATCTAACTCCCTCTTAAATATAGCCAATGAACTGGCCAGAGGGCCTGTTTCCATGATGTATCTCTAAACTTAAACCCAATGCACACAGATCAGAACATTCGGTAGGAACTCATTCCAATTCGAAAGAGGGATTCCGTGAGGAAGGGGCACAATTTGTGGTTAACAAAGAAGATCAAGGATGATGTTAAATTGAAAAGTAGGATGACCAAGTGACACTAGGCTGGAGGTCTGCAAGTTTTTTGAGAATTAACAAAGAATGCCTATCAAGGTCATAAGAAGGGAATATTGAGAGAAAACGTGGATAAAATTAAAACCAACAGTAAGAGTTTCTATAGACATATGAAAAGAAAGAAAACACGAGAAAAAGAAAACAAAGAAAGAAAGACAAAGTTGGTGCGGGACCTGTGGAGAAGGAAGATGGTGAATTAATAACAGAAAACAAAGAAATGACAGATACATTAAATCATTTTTTCCATTGTTCTTTACCATGGAGGACGTTACAAACATCCCTATGATAACAAATGGGCTAATTTCAGAGAGGAGCTTGTAAAAACCTAAATCACAAGGGATAAAATATTAGAGAAGCCCACTAGCTCAAAGTGGACCAATTACCAATACCCGATGACTTTATGATAAAGGAAATGATTCCAGGTGCAGTTTCAACACTCTCTACATTTTGGAAGGGCACCAGAAGAGTGGGAAACAGCCATTGTTCAAAATGGGATGGACAGAAGGTGGAGAACTAGTGGTCAGTTAGTTTAATGCCTATTGTTGACAAGTTGCTAGAGTCAATACTCAAAGAGGAAATAACTAATTGTGCAGGAATGAGAGGTTCGCTCATAACAAGAGGATTTGAGTACAGGAGCAAAGAAGTCCTTCTGCAGTTGTATAGAGCCCCGGTGAGGCCACATCTAGAGTAATGTGTGCAGTTTTGGTCTCCTAATTTGAGGAAGGACGTCCTTGCTATTGAGGCAGTGCAGCAGCGTAGGTTCACGGGGTTAATCCCTGGGGTGGAGGGACAGTCACATGAGGAAAGATTGGAAAGACTAGGCTTGTACTCACTGGAGTTTAGAAGAATGAGAGGGGATCTTATAGAGACATATAAAATTATAAAAGGACTAGACAAGCTAGATGCAGGAAAATGTTCCCAATGTTGGGGGAGTCCAGAGCCAGGGGAAACCGTCTAAGAATAAAGTGGAGGCCATTTAAAACTGAGGTGAGAAGAATTTTTTTCACCCAGAGAGTTGTGAATTTGTGGAATTCTCTGCCACAGAGGGCAGTGGAAGCCAATTCACTGGATGAATTTAAAAGAGAGTTAGATAGAGCTCTAGGTTCTAGTGGAATCAAGGGATATGGGGAGAAGGTAGGCACAGGTTACTGATTGTAGATGATCAGCCATGATTACAAAGAATGGCGGTTCTGGCTCGAAGGCCAAATGGCCTCCTCCTGCACCTATTTTCTATGTTTCTATGAAAATTGAACATGATCAAACTTAGTCAACTTGGTTTTCTGAAAGGTAAATCATGTTTGACAAATTTACACAAATTCCTTGAAAATGTAATGGGGAGAGTTCACCGAGTGGCGCCTCCAGTGTAGTTAGATTTCCAAAAGGCATTTGACAGGAGGTTGGTGCTTAAATTAAGTGCCCATGATGTTGGAAGAAGTGCCTTAGCCAGGATTGAAAACTGGCTGTCATATAGAAAACTAGGAGATGTTATGTCCTTTTCAGGATGAGGGATTGCAACTTGTGGAGTACCTCAGGGATTGTCTCTTGGCCCTTAATTGTTTACTACTTCCATTAATGACCTGGGGGAGGGGATGGAATGCAAGGTATCCAAGTTATTAAATATGGTGGAAGGACATGTTGTGATCAGGACATTGTGATCTGCAACAGGATAGAGTCAGAGAGAGTCTTAGAGTCATATATCGTGGAAATAGGCCCTTTGGCTCAACTTGCCCACACCGACCAACATGTCCCATCTGCATTAGTCCCACCTGCCTGCGTTTTTGCCCTTTTCCCTCTAAACCTGTCCTATCCATGTACCTATCGAAATGTTTCTTAAACATTGCGATTGTACCTGCCTCAACTACCTCCTGCAGCAGCTCATTTCATACACCCAGCACCCGTTGTGTAAAAAGAGTTACCCCTCGGGTTCCCATTAAATCTCCCTCCCCTCGTCACCTTAAACCTATGTACTCTAATTCTTAATTCCCCTATTCTGGGCAAGATACTCTGCGTTTACCTGATCTATTCCTCTCATGATTTTATAAATATCTGTAAGATCACCCCTCATCCTCCTGCACTCGAAGGAATAGAGTCCTTGCTTGCTCAACCTCTCCCTATAGCTCAGGCCCTCGAGTCCTGGCAACATTCTCATAAATCTTCTCTGCACCCTTTCCAGCTTGACAACATCTTTCCTGTAACATGGTGACCAAACCTGAGTACAATAGTTTCAGAGATTGGGTAAAAACTTTACCTTGCACTGAATGTATCCTGTATCTGTACATTGTGGATGTCTTGATTGTAATCATATATATTCTTTTATGCCAATTGGATAGCATACAGCATAAAAGCTTTCCACTGTACTTTGGAACTCGTGACATTAATAAACTAAACTAAACCTGGCAAATGGAGTTGAATGTACATCATCGACTACAGCTCTGCCTTTAACACGGTGCAGCTATGTACAAATCTAATTCAATTTACAAATTCGCAGATGACACCACCATCGCGGGTTGGATATCAAATAATGATGAGATGGAGTACAGGAAGGGAACTGAGAACCTCACGACCTGGTGCCAAGACACAACCTTTCTCCCAATGTCAGCAAGATAAAGGAGATAGTGATTGACTTCAGGTCCACATACCCTGATTTGCATAGACGGTGCCGAAGTAGAGATGGTTGAAAACGTCCAATTCCTGGGAGTCAATATCACCAACAACCTCTCCTGGACCACCCATATTGAAGCAATGGCCAAGAGAGCACACCAACACACCAGTGTTTCCTGAGAAGGCTTGTCCCCAACAACTCTCATCAACCTCTACAGATGCGCCGTAGAAAGTATTTTATCGGAATGCTTCACAACTTGGTTGGGAACATATCTATCCAAGACAGGAAGAAATTGCAGAGAATTGTGGAGGCAGCTCAGACCATCACACCAACCAACCTCCCCTCCATCGACTCCATTTATACCTCACGCTGCCTCACACTAGGCCAGCAGCGTAATCAAGGACAAGTCGCACCCCGGCCACTCCCTCCTCCCCTCTCCCATCGGGCAAAAAGCTACAGAAGTATAAATATGAACACTGCCAGATTCCGGGGCAATTTGTTTCCCCAGCTGTTATCAGGCAACTGAACCATCCTACCAACAACTAAAGAGCAGTCCTGAGATACTATCTACCCTCGGACTATCTTTGATCGGACTTTACTGGACTTTATCTTGCACTAAATGTTATTCATGTTATTCCCTTTATCGTATATCTGTACACTGTGGATTGCTCAATTGTAATCATGTATTGTCTTTCTGCTGACTGGTTAGCACGCAACAAAAGCTTTTCACTGTACCCCGGTACACGTGACAATAAACTAAACTCAAACATGTCAGGAAGTATGAGGTTATGCACTACAATAAAAAGAATCAAAAGACATGATATGGTGTGTAAAGTAGAGAGTCTGTGAAAGAGTGAAATTTCACAGCAATTGAGATTTTCTAATGCATGGATCACAAAAAAGTTAGTAGGCAGGCCCAGAGAGTAGATAAGAAGGCAAAAAACAGCATGTTGGCTTTATTGTGAAGGGGTTAGATTTTTTGGATAGGGAGGTTTTGTTACTGTGTACTCTGCGTTGGTGAGGCCACATCTGGAATAGGTACCTTACCTAAAAAAATATTTGGTAGCTCTTGGAAGCAGTCCACAGGAGATTCACCAGACTAATTCCTGGGATGACAAGATTGTTATATCAGGCGGTCCAGATAATTTTGGTCGCTGACATGGGGAGAACGTACAAACTCCATACCGACAGCACCGGTAGTCTGGATCAAACCCGGGTCTCCGGTGCTGCAAGTGCTGTAAGGCAGCAACTCTACCACTGCGCCACCATGCTACCCTCTCATTAGTGCAGTGCTACAGGAATACCCAGACAGGCATTGCCGCAGCACCAAGGGAGCCCACATTCTAACACAGGGGCTGTGCATTTTATTTATAGTACAGTGTTGCTTTCTTAAAAGTAGGCAAGAAGACAAAACAAAAATCTGGTGAATGTGACTTAAAAGTCAGAAGGAGTATCCAGATGGTTTTATGTCAGTTAAGATTATCATACAACCCATTAAAAATGTTAGGTGCTGCAACGGATCTCAAACATTGTCAAGTAGTGTAAGAAAATAACTGCAGATGCTGGTACAAATCAAAGGTATTTATTCACAAAATGCTGGAGTAACTCAGCAGGTCAGGCAGCATCTCAGGAGAGAAGGAATGGGTGACATTTTGGGTCGAGACCCTTCTTCAGACTGATGTCAGGGGGGCGGGACAAAGGAAAGATATAGGTGGAGACAGGAAGTTAGAGGGAGAACTGGGAAGGAGGAGGGGGGAGAGAAGAGAGGAACAGAGGAACTATCTAAAGTTGGAGAAGTCAATGTTCATACCGCTGGGCTGCAAGCTGCCCAAGCGAAATATGAGGTGCTGTTCCTCCAATTTCTGGTGGGCCTCACTATGGCACTGGAGGAGGCCCATGGCAGAAAGGTCAGACTGGGAGTGGGAGGGGGAGTTGAAGTGCTCAGCCACTGGGAGATCAGGTTGGTTAAGGTGGACTGAGCGAAGGTGTTGAGCGAAACGATCGCCGAGCCTGCATTTGGTTTCGCTGATGTAAAGAAGTTGACATCTAGAGCAGCGGATACAATAGATGAGGCTGGAGGAGGTGCAGGTGAACCTCTGTCTCACCTGGAAAGACTGTTTGGGTCCTTGGATGGAGTTGAGGGGGCAGGTAAAGGGACAGGTGTTACATCTCCTGCGGTTGCAGGGGAAAGTGCCCGGGGATGGGTGGTTTGGGTAGGAAGGGACGAGTGGACCAGGGAGTTATGGAAGGAACGGTCTCTGTGGAACGCAGAAAGGGGAGGGGATGGGAAGATGTGGCCAGTAGTGGGATCCCGTTGTAGGTGATGGAAATGTTGGAGGATGATTTGTTGGATACGCTGGCTGGTGGGGTGGAAGGTGAGAACGAGGGGGATTCTGTTCTTGTTACGAATGGGGGGAGGGGGAGCAAGTACGGAGCTGCGGGATGTAGAAGAGACCTTAGTGAGAGCCTCATCAATAATGGAAGAGGGGAAGCCCCGTTTCCTGAAGAATGAGGACATCTCTGACGCCCTAGTGTGAAACACCTCATCCCGGACGCAGATGCGGCATAGACGGAGGAATTGGGAGTAGGGGATAGACTTTTTGCAGGAGACAGGGTGGGAAGAAGTGTAGTCCAGATAGCTGTGCGAGTCAGCTCTCCCTCTCCCTCAAAGTCAGCAAAATGAAGGAACTAGTCATCAATGTCAGGAAGCAAGGCCAAGATCGACATCAATGGTGTTGAAGTGGAGATGGTCGAGAGCTTCAAGCTCTTAGATGTAAATAGCACCAAGAATGTGTCCTGTTCAACCACATTGATGCTATGGTCAGGCAAGCACACCTACCCCTGTACTTCTTCGGAAGGCTAAGGAAATTCAGCATGTCTTCAATGACTCATACCAATTTCCACTGTTGCACCATTGAAAGCATTTCACCAGAATCCATCAAAGACTTGGTTTGGCAACTTCTCAGCCCAAGACTGCAGGAAATGGCAGCGAGCTAAAATACACTTCAGGCAGCCTTGGGAAATCAGCTCACATAATCGAGCACCACCCAGATTATTCCCTTTTCTCCCTCCTGAGCTTCTGCCCCACTTCAAAAGCTTCTTCCCCGCTGTTATCAGACTATTGAATTGACCTCTTATAAGCTAAGGGAGTAGCCCCCAATCACCCAACCTACTTCATTGTGGCCCTTGCGCTTTTTTAAAATCTGCAGTTTCTCTGTAGTTATAACACTATGTTGTGCAGTCTGTTTGTTTTTCTCTTTGCACTACTTTTTGTTCTATGCATGGGTTTGATCATGACTGGATAGCATGAAAAACATAGTTCTTCTCTGTATCTCGGTACATGTGACAATAATAAACCAACACAGATACCAAATTAGAACAATATCATGACTTGGATCTTCAGACATGGCTTGTATAATTTCCATATGTGGTTCTTTTCTGTTGATGTGCAATTGTATCTAATTATAGAGAGGTGTCTCAGGCATTTATAAACAGTGCAAGGTGGTACTCCGAGGGTTGTGTCTGGTTTAGGTGAACTGTTCTCAAAGTAGAACTAAATAGTGCTTCAAATGTAGATTCTTATATACATCCACAAAGGGCTTCTTGACAACATCCGAATACTGGTGACATTTTTATTGTTAGAAAGTAAAAGGTCCCTCAATCGTTTTTGCTATATTAGAAGTTTCAGGGCATTCAGCCAAACACCTGGGCAATTCTTAAAAATTAATTTTAAAGTTTAAACAATTTGCGATTCCCAGGTGTAATTGTTCTGCAGCTGTTTGAGACTACTCCCTGGAGATGGTTTTTGCATTTGAAGACAAATCTGTAACTGATACTGTTTCAGCTGCAGTGGTACTGAAAATTGTGCGTTGCTGTGAATATAAGCTCATTTTTATGATTCAAACGAAGCAGTTTAATTCCCTGTATAAAGAAAAGTTCAGACATGTGATGTTAATGCTAAATTACCTCACTGGATTGAAAGCTGGCTGGGAAAAGCTGATGATAAATAGAAAACCATTTGTCTATAGCGAACTCTTTTGCTCACTATGGATTTATAAATGCTATGAAGCAGAGATTTCTTTAAACATTATAAATCTTGTTCATAAACTCAAGTTATATGGCCAGTATAAAAAATGAAGTTTCTGTAAAGCTGCATGTTAAATTGAACTGCTGAGTTAAAGGATAAAAGAAGGATTTTATTGTTAAAAGTATTAAAAATAATCGGTGCAAGAAATATGAAATATGTGTTGCCCAATGAAGGTCTGAAAGATTAAGAAAGATGGAAATGGTATGATGTTTAACAACCATTTAAATTATCCATTCAGAACAATGATATGGTATGGGACCATTTAATTTTAAATCGTGCAGTTTGGTTAATGTTCTTCTCTCCAGAGATGCTGCCTGTCCGTCACCTCTTCAATCTCTGCAGAGATGCTGCCTGTCCCGCTGAGTTACTCCAGCATTTTGTGTCTATCCTCAGTGTAAACTAGCATCTGCAGTTCCTTCCTACACATTGTTTTCCACCTTTCCAGTTCTGCTGATGGATCGTCAATCTGAAATATTAATTATATTTCTTTTTCCACTGATACTGCCGGACCTGCTGAGTATTTGCAGCATTTTCAGTTTTTATTTACGATTTTCAGCATCTGCAGGAATTTTGATTTTCATGTACCATTTTTAGATTATTACTAGGTGCTCTGGTTTCCCCCAACAACCCAAAGATGTGATTGTTTGTAGGTTAACTGGCGATTCTAAATCATCCTACGTGCAGGTAGCTGGGAGAATTAATGGAGTATTAATGGGGCAAATGTCACAGGGAAATGGCCTCTAAGAGCTGCCATGGACTTGATGAGTCAAAATGGCTGCCTTCTCAGTCGCAGAGAATATAAATAATATGAACATGGGTAGGAAGAGTGTAGATAGCATCTGCAGTTTATTGGATTTTAATATTTTAATCTTATAGAAACATATACAATTCTTCAAGGATTGAACAAGGTAGATGCAGGAAAAATGTTTCCGATGTTGGAGGAGTCCAGAACTAGGGGTCACAGTTTAAGAATAAGGGGTGAGACTGAGATGAGGAAAAACTTTTTCAACCAGAGAGTTGTGAATCTGTGGAATTCTCTGCCACAGAAGGCAGTGGAGGCCAATTCACTGGATGTTTTCAAGAGAGAGTTAGATTTAGCTTTTAAGGCTAAAGGAATCAAGGGATATGGGGCAAAAGCGGGAACGGGGTACTGATTTTAGATAATCAGCCATGATCATATTGAATGGAGGCGCTGGCTCGAAGGGCCGAATGGCCTACTCCCGCACCTATTTTTCTATGTTTCTATGTCCTATTGCTCAACACAAGATTCCCGGTTAATTCTGCAGGGTACTTGCTAAATTAATTTAGTAAACTCATAATAAAACATGTGCGAGTCCAAATACTGAAAACGATAAGAATAGAGGAAATAGAGGCAAGAGTAGGAAACATTTTTGTACCTGATTTACCAATAAATTAAATAGTTTGTTTATCGGTGTTACTTTCACTTGATTCCTTTAATGTGCAAACACAGTTATCAATGTGAACTAACATTCTTCCAATTCTCAATATTATTAGAGCTGTCTTTATAGTATTTTAAGAGTCCGGATTTAATTGTCATATGTACTGCCAATGGAACAATGACATTTGTACTTGTTGCAGCTTACCAGGCCCGTAAACACAACTACACATAAATACTATATAATAATCAAAAATACAATAAGTTAAAACGGTAACACCAGGTGCCCACAATAGTGTAAAAACCAAAGTCCGTATTGCTTTGGCACTAACATAAATCCATGGAAGATCAATGTTGCTGGAGTTATAGACAATAGACAATAGACAATAGGTGCAGGAGTAGGCCATTCAGCCCTTCGAGCCAGCACCGCCATTCAATGCGATCATGGCTGATCACTCTCAATCAGTACCCCGTTCCTGCCTTCTCCCCATACCCCCTCACTCCGCTATCCTTAAGAGCTCTATCCAGCTCTCTCTTGAAAGCATCCAACGAACTGGCCTCCACTGCCTTCTGAGGCAGAGAATTCCACACCTTCACCACTCTCTGACTGAAAAAGTTCTTCCTCATCTCCGTTCTAAATGGCCTACCCCTTATTCTTAAACTGTGGCCCCTTGTTCTGGACTCCCCCAACATTGGGAACATGTTTCCTGCCTCTAATGTGTCCAATCCCCTAATTATCTTCTATGTTTCAATAAGATCCCCCCTCATCCTTCTAAATTCCAGTGTATACAAGCCCAATCGCTCCAGCCTTTCAACATACAACAGTCCCGCCATTCCGGGAATTAACCTAGTGAACCTACGCTGCACGCCCTCCATAGCAAGAATATCCTTCCTCAAATTTGGAGACCAAAACTGCACACAGTACTCCAGGTGCGGTCTCACCAGGGCCCGGTACAACTGTAGAAGGACCTCTTTGCTCCTATACTCAACTCCTCTTGTTACGAAGGCCAACATTCCATTGGCTTTCTTCACTGCCTGCTGTACCTGCATGCTTCCTTTCATTGACTAATGCACCAGGACACCCAGATCTCGTTGACTCCCCCTCCTCCTAACTTGACACCATTCAGATAATAATCTGCCTTTCTATTCTTACTTCCAAAGTGAATAACCTCACACTTATCTACATTAAACTGCATCTGCCATGTATCCGCCCACACACACAACCTGTCCAAGTCACCCTGCAGCCTTATTGCATCTTCCTCACAATTCACACTACCGCCCAGTTTAGTATCATCTGCAAATTTGCTAATGGTACTTTTAATCCCTTCGTCTAAGTCATTAATGTATATCGTAAATAGCTGGGGTCCCAGTACCGAACCTTGCGGTACCCCACTGGTCACTGCCTGCCATTCCGAAAGGGACCCATTTATCCCCACTCTTTGCTTTCTGTCTGTCAACCAATTTTCTATCCATGTCAGTACCCTACCCCCAATACCATGTGCCCTAATTTTGCCCACTAATCTCCTATGTGGGACCTTGTCGAAGGCTTTCTGAAAGTCGAGGTACACCACATCCACTGACTCTCCCCTGTCAATTTTCCTAGTTACATCCTCAAAAAATTCCAGTAGATTTGTCAAGCATGATTTCCCCTTCGTAAATCCATGCTGACTCGGAATGATCCTGTTACTGCTATCCAAATGCTCAGCAATTTCGTCTTTTACAATTGACTCCAGCATCTTCCCCACCACTGATGTCAGACTAACTGGTCTATAATTACCCGTTTTCTCTCTCCCTCCTTTCTTAAAAAGTGGGATAACATTTGCTATCCTCCAATCCACAGGAACTGATCCTGAATCTATAGAACATTGAAAAATGATCTCCAATGCTTCCACTATTTCTAGAGCCACCTCCTTAAGTACCCTGGGATGCAGACCATCAGGCCCTGGGGATTTATCAGCCTTCAGTCCCATCAGTCTACCCAAAACCATTTCCTGCCTAATGTGGATTTCCTTCAGTTCCTCCATCACCCTAGGTTCTCCGGCCCCTAGAACATTTGGGAGATTGTGTGTATCTTCCTCAGTGAAGACAGATCCAAAGTAACGGTTTAACTCGTCTGCCATTTCTTTGTTCCCCATAATAAATTCCCCTGTTTCTGTCTTCAAGGGACCCACATTTGCCTTGACTATTTTTTTCCTCTTCACGTACCTAAAAAAACTTTTGCTATCCTCCTTTATATTATTGGCTAGTTTACCCTCGTACCTCATCTTTTCTCCCCGTATTGCCTTTTTAGTTAACTTTTGTTGCTCTTTAAAAGAGTCCCAATCCTCTGTCTTCCCACTCTTCTTTGCTATGTTATACTTCCTCTCCTTAATTTTTATGCTGTCCCTGACTTCCCTTGTCAGCCACAGGTGTCTCTTACTCCCCTTAGAGTCTTTCCACCTCTTTGGAATAAATTGATCCTGCAACCTCTACATTATTCCCAGGAATACCTGCCATTGCTGTTCTACCGTCTTCCCTGCTAGGGCCTCCTTCCAGTCAATTTTGGCCAGCTCCTGCCTCATGCCTCTGTAATCCCCTTTGCTATACTGTAATACCGACACTTCCGATTTTCCCTTCTGCCTTTCCATTTGCAGAGTAAAACTTATCATGTTGTGATCACTGCCTCCTAATGGCTCTTTTACCTCTAGTCCCCTTATCAGATCAGGATCATTACACAACACTAAATCCAGAATTGCCTTCTCCCTGGTAGGCTCCAGTACAAGCTGTTCTAAGAATCCATCTCGAAGGCACTCTACAAACTCTCTTTCCTGGGGTCCATTTCCAACCTGATTTTCCCAGTCTACCTGCATGTTGAAATCTCCCATAACCACCGTAGCATTACATTTTTGACACGCCAATTTTATCTCCTGATTCAACTTGCACCCTATGTCGAGGCTACTGTTTGGGGGTCTATAGATAACTCCCATTAGGGTCTTTTTACCCTTACAATTTCTCATTTCTATCCATACTGATTCAACATCTCCTGATTCTATGTCACCCCTTGCAAGGGAATGAATATCATTCCTTACCATCAGAGCAACCAAACCCCCTCTGCCCACCTGTCTGTCTTTTCTATACGTTGTGTACCCCTGAATATTCAATTCCCAGCCCTGGTCCTCTTGTAGCCATGTCTCAGTGATCCCTACAACATCATACTTGCCCATGACTAACTGAGCCTCAAGCTCATCCACTTTATTTTTTATACTACGCGCATTTAAGTACAACACTTTAACTTCTGTATTCACCTCCCCTCTCACATCGGTCACAATTGGCCCTGCCCTTAATTTCTTTTCCCCTCTAGAACTTCTGTTCCCATTCTTCCGAGAGTCTTTTGCAATATCTCCTGTATTCCCTTTTTTTTGGTGTCATGTAGTCTTCAAGAGCCTGAGACTTGTTGAGAAGAAGCTGTTCTTGAACCTGGTGGTCACTGTCTTCATGCTCCTTCCTGTACTGTATCTTCTTCCCGATGGTAGTAGTGAAATGAAATGACAGCACTCTTAACTCGTTTTAAGACTAATTTTAATTTGATCGCAAAGCCATACCTTTGTGAGTATTACCTACTGAAGTGATAACATCAACCAAAGTTCGGGGTGAACATGATGTGCCAAAATCATTTTGGTAAAAACCATTCCCATTTTGTTCTAACAAACATATAATATCCACAATATCTATAAACTAAAACTCTCGTTTGTCTGTTTGTTTGTGACTGAACTTCAGCCAAAACTGTACCAGATAGCATGACATTTTTAGGCCCACCTTATTCACCGTCGTCGCTTTAATGGTAAAAATGGTAGTTTTATTGAAATCGGTGTTATATTTTTTAAGTTATTCACATTTTAAAGGTTTTAAAAACCAGCGCATGCACAGTTGGGGCTGGTCCTGATCTAAGATGGCCACCAGACCAGCGCCTACACTTAAGTAAGATGGCCATTGTGCATGCGCAGTTGGGGAGGAAGGTCGGCATTTTCGTCATCCTACTTCCCGCCAGACGTCCGTTTGGTTCCGCGGCCCAAGTGGGGGGAGCGTCACCGCCGCCGCCGCTCCAAACCCGAGCGTCTCCACTATGGCCGCCGCTCTGTCCCGGGGACCCCCCCCCAACCATCACCGCCGCTCCCGCTCAAAACCCTGGGTGTCTCCATCATGGCCGCTGCTCCCGCTGCCACTCTAAACCCCGGTCGTCTCCATCGCTGCCGCCTCGCCTCGCCCCGGAGCCCTCGCCCCGCCATCACCACTCCCCCTCTAAATTTGGCAGAAAGCTTCCGCCTTCTTATTTCATTTCTATCATTCCGCTTTGGCCTCGCATTTTTCCAGAAAACACATGCCTTGACACTTGCCCCACTGCTTGCCCCACTCCGCCTCTTGCCTGGCCTCGCCGCTCACCCAGCATCACCAGTCCGGGCCGGACCTCGCCGTTCACCGGGCCTCTCTCGCCGCTATGCTTGCGGGGCCGGGCCTTGCAGTTCGCCTGGCCTCGAGTCGTCCTCGCCGCTCGCCGGCCCTCGCCTCGCCGCTCGCCGGCCCTCGCCTCGCCGCTCGCCGGCCCTCGCCTCGCCGCTCGCCGGGCCTCGCCCCGCCGCCCACCGGGCCTCGCCTCACTGCCCGCCGGGGCATATTAAGAGAATTGGGATGTGAACAGAAAAACCAAAATAGAAAAAACAAAACAAAACAATTTTTTCTTTGTTGTAAAAAGCATTTATAATAATAATAATAATAATAATATTCATTTATTGTCATTGCAACGAGTACAACGAAATTAAAAAATAGCCAATGCTGACGGTGCGTAAAAACATATATGCAATAAATGCAAAAACAAATAAATACAATTATATTAAGTACAAAAGTTTTAACAGTGTTGCCTAGTGCAGAAGGTAGTGTTCAGTTCTCGTATGGCCCTGGGGTAAAAACTGTTCTTAAGTCTGTTTGTTCGGGATTTGATCGACCTGAAACGTCGACCAGAGGGCAGATGAACAAACAGACGGTGGCCGGGGTGGGATGGATCTTTTATTATTTTGCCTGCTCTACTGAGGCAGCGTAGGCTGAACAGGTGCTCCAGGGAGGGCAGTGAGCAGCCGATGATCTTCTGGGCCGTCGTGATGACCCTCTGAAGGGCCTTCCTGTCCTTTTCTGAGCAGCTGGCATACCATGTGGTTATACAGTATGCCAGCGCACTCTCGATGGAGCAGCGATAGAAGGACATCATGAGCTTCTCCTGCAGGTTGGTCTTCCTGAGGATCCTCAGGAAGTGGAGTCTCTGCTGTGCCTTCTTCACTGTGGTGATGGTGTTGGTAGACCAGGTAAGATCCTCTGCGATGTGCGTACCCAGGAACCTGAAAGCGGGTACCCTTTCCACACAGACCCCATTGATGTAGAGTGGGTCGTATTCTGCACTGGTTTTCCTGAAGTCAATTATGTTCCTTTGTTTTGGAGGAGTTCAGGACAAGATTGTTCACCGAACACCATGCGGCCAGCCTTTGGATTTCATCCCTGTAGGCTGTCTCATCTCCTCCTGAGATGAGTCCAACCACAGTCGTGTCATCCGCGAACTTGATGATGGTGTTGGTGGGATGGGTGGGGGCGCAGTCGTGAGTGTAGAGGGAGTAAAGGATGGGGCTCAACACACAGCCCTGTGGTGAGCGCTCAGTGTAATGGTGGAGGAGAGGTGAGGGCCTATTTTGACGGTCTGGGGGCGGTTGGTCAGGAAGTCCTTGATCCATTGGCAGATGGTTTGGGAAAATCCAAGGTCAGAAAGTTTGGTGACCAGTCTGCTCGGGATGACCGTGTAAAAGGCAGAGCTGAAGTCGAGGAAGAGCATCCTCACATAGCTCCCCTGGTGTTCAAGGTGGGTCAGTGCAGTGTGAAGAGCAGTGTCGATGGCATCCCCTGTAGACCTATTTGCTCTGTAGGCAAACTGGTATGGGTCGAAGGTGGGTGGGAGGCTGGCTTTGATGTGCTGCAGGACCAGTCTCTCGAAGCACTTTGTGATGACCGGTGTGAGTGCTACCGGACGGTAGTCGTTAAGGCCGCTGATGACAGACTTTTTCGGCAGTGGGATGATTGTGGCGGACTTCAGGCAGGGAGGGATGGTGGATTTTAAAAGGGACAGGTTGAAGATTTTTGTGAAGACCTCAGATAATTGGTCTGCACATTCCCTCAGCACTCTGCCCGTCACACCATCGGGGCCTGCAGCTTTCCTGGGATTCACTGCTCTGAGCACGCGCTTAACATCATACTCCTGCACAGTGAAGGTGTTGCTGTCAGGTGCTGGAGAGGGTGTTATGTCTGCCACTGCAGCTTTCACCTCGAAACGAGCAAAGAAACAGTTAAGTTCCTCTGCCAGCAAGGCGTCGCCGTCGGCATTCGTGCGGTTGCTGGTCTTGTAGTTGGTGATGTGCTGGATGCCTTGCCATACCCGCCGTGGGTCATTGTTGGTAAAGTGGTCCTCAATCTTCCTCTTGTAGGATGCTTTGGCATCCTTGATGCCTCTCTTCAGGTTGGTTCTAGCAGCACTGTATAGAGCTCTATCACTAGACCTGAAGGCGGTGTTACGGTCCTTGAGGAGAGACCTGACATCCTTTATCATCCAGGGCTTCTGATTGGGATACAACCAGATACGTTTGTCGACGGTGACATTGTCAACACAGTTTTGGATGTAGCAGAGTACAGTTGATGTATACTCCTCCAAGTCCTGATCCTCAAAAATATCCCAGTTGGTCCTTTCGAAGCAATCCTGCAGCTGCGAGGAAGCTCCTTCAGGCCATGTCTTAACAGTCTTTATGGTGACTGGAGCTTTCCTCCTGAGTGGGGTGTATGCTGGAGTTAAGAATATGGACAGGTGATCTGACTGCCCCAGGTGTGGTAGTGGTGCTGACCTGAAACCCTTCTTAATATTTGAATAAACCTTGTCTAGTGTGTTTTCTGTTCAATAACCTTTCTATAAATACCAGAATATACTCATGGTAGGCCTGACATTGTACATGTAGTCCAAGAACTACAGACCATTGGAAATAATAGTCGTTTTTCACACATGAATGTAGCGCATCGCATATGCACATTTGCCTGCATACTTTTCTTTGCTGAAAAGTTGCATTATGTGCCATATTATGAACGATGTAAAATTCTGAATTTTGGACATCAAAATTATGAATTTGTAAAATCAAATGTTGGGAGGTCTGTTCATGAAGGGGGAGAGAGGGAGGAGGAGGGGGAAGGGAAGGGGAGGAAGAGGGGAGGGGAGGGGAGGGGAGGGGAGAGGGGGGAGGGGGGAGGAGAGGGTGATGCACCAATGCAGGAGAGGTTTGGGCCCAACGGATCCACTTGGCCTAGTAGTTGAATAAAATGGTTGAAAGCAGCTCACCTTGTTTAATTCTCCTTCTGATTGTAATGTGAGTGGTCTTACTTCAACTCTGCCTTCAATACAATTAGAATACTTGGAAAACAGGTCTCAAACTAAATCAATAAAATCCCAACAAACCCGTGGGTGACATAATGCTTTTATCGATTAGCTTGTGTCCAATTGAGTTGAAATCTTTAGCTGGTTTACTTGAACTGTGAAGGTATAATAGAAGGGCATAGTAGGAATTTGGCCAGTTTCAAGCTTGTCCCATGGCGGGAGGATTCCTAAAATATGGCAGATTTGTAAAATGGATAGTCAGTGTTCTGAAAGTAAACCCTTTCACAAAAGGACTAATTTAATGATACTGTTGTTAAAAAAAAAAGAATACCCTGCTGGGATGATGTGCAGTAGTTTAAAAATATGATTAAGTGTTGATGTATATAAGCTGGCCTCAGTTTTCCATTGCCGGGAAATTTTGCTGGGAAGGATATTGGGTTTTCTTTCCAGCCCTGATTATCATCCAACAATCCAAATAGGAAAGAGGTGGCCACAATGCCTACATGTTTAAATCAATTAGTGTAGGAAGGAACTGCAAATCCTGGTTTAAACTTAAGATAGACGCAAAATGCTGGAGTAACTCAACGGGACTGGCAGCATCTCTGGAAAGAAGGAATGTGTGACAGACAGGCAACATCTCTGGAGAGAATGCTCCATTCTCACCCATTACTTCTCTTCAGAGATGCTGCCTGGACCACTGAGTTACTCCAGCATTTTGTGTCTATCTTGTATTTAAATCAATAACTGTGAGTTTATGAAATGTCTTTCCTGTGTTAAAATAGCCCTTAGCAATTCATAGGGAGAGTATCAAATCTTTGACACTGGGCACCAGGAGGCATTAGCACAGATGTTTAATGGGTCCGAGGGATAGGTTTTCAGGAGAGTCTAAAAGGAAGAGAATAGAGGGACAAAAGTGTTGAGAGAGGGAAATGTACAGCTTAGGGCTTTGGTAATAGGCAAAACTAATCACCAATGATGGAGGGAATACATCTGGGGGTGATCAAACGGCTAGAATTAGAAAAGTACAAGTATCTCAGATAGGATTGGAGGAGATAACTGAGATAAGATGGGGCAAGACCATGGAGGGATTTGAATGCCAGGAACAGGAAAGCAGAGTATTACCTGAATGGTGACCGATTGGGAGAAGGGGAGATGCAACGTGACCTGGGTGTCATGGTGCACCAGTCATTGAAAGCAAGCGTGCAGGTGCAGCAGGCAGTGAAGAAAGCGAATGGTATGTTGGCATTCATAGCAAGAGGATTTGAGTATAGGAGCAGGGAGGTTCTGCTGCAGTTGTACAAGGTTTTGGTGAGACCGCAGTATATTAAAGACCTGTCTTAGTGGGTGGAATCTTACAAAAGTGCTCAGGTCTTGCTGGGAACATGCTGAACTTTGGTAAGATATCACCGTGTGTATTTCTGGATTCTGCATCCAAACAATATATTTGCCTTGACGATGACTGACTGGATTGATCTGTGGGATGGAAAAGGCTGTCGTGTGAGGAGAAATTGGGAAAAGGTTGGTCAAAACTAATGGAGGGTTAGAAGAAAGTGAAGTAACATCATCGAATCATACAAAATTGCACATAGCTCTTTCGTTTATCTCGAGTGTGTAAAACCAGGAAGCAGAGTTTCAAGATAAGGGATCATGCACTTATGATTGAGATAAAGAAACTATTCTTCAGTCGGACAGTAACTCCACCTTGGATGGCTCTGGATGCCTGGTCATTGAATGCGTTCAAGGGTAAGATCAAGGTGAGGTTTTTGGAAACCGAAGAAATAAGGTTTGCAAGAAAGATGGACTTGCGCTGGACGAACAGCCAAGATATTGAATGTGATGGCAGACTGCAGGGGTTATATTGTACAACCTCTTTCCTATTTCCTTTAAACCACGATTCCTATACTCCTGTATCCTAAATATAGAAACAATTTAAGTATAACTTCTCTTCTTTTCAGTAATTCATTTATAAAAATAAACACTGAAGCATAATTTACTCCTTAAAAGTATTTGCGGATCAACTTTTAATGAACTAAATATTTCTATTCCCATTGGCTATTTCAACTCCAAGAAATAAGTGACTTAATAATTTTTCTTACCAAAATGTCGTACCTCACATTTATTGATACTAATATAATTTTGCCAATGACGTGTTTATTATTATTTTTTTAATGATTTGTTGCTGCCCTCCATAATATGGACTAACCATTTTTATCCACTTCCAATCTGGAGTCATCCAAAGCTCTAGAAATTATGCTTTTGGGTGCAAAATCAAAATTGTTACATGAAACATGAACAAGCGTGGTCCGACCATTAATCCCCACTTTCTACCTATTTCCTAGCCCTAACCTTACTCTATGCTTTCTGCTTACAACAGGCAGCTGCCTATTCAGTTGCTCTCTCCCTGATATTATATACTTTGATCATGTTCATTTATGGAAATACAAGAAATGAGCCAAGGCTAAATAATATAATGCTGTTCGATGAATATTTGTACGTCCTGCTGAATCAACATTAAGTTTGCTTTAAAGCATATTTTTATTGATATTTTAGGAACCAGCGATTAATATTTGCTTTCAAAGGGAGATTAAATAAAATGACTCAATTCAAGTTCAACTGTAATGGCTGCAAAAACTAAAGGATAAAAAGCTCTCACTTCACATTCTGTGCACTGAGAGTTTTCACGACGAGAGGCAGTATCTTCCCCACGCCCACGGACAGACAGCTTGTCCCCGACCGACCCGCACAGTCTGGCACGCGGATGACATAAAGGTTGGATGGCAAAGAAAAAAGTATTCTTTCTGATTTCTAAACTACCTTCAATGGTTCAATGGTTTATTATCGCATGTACTAAGGTACAGTGAAATTCTTTTTGTTTTTGCAGAGAGTTCAGCAAAATATTACTATACATAAGCACAATCCTAGATTAAGTATAAAGTATATAGAGATAGTCCACTGAGACAATGTACAAGAGTCGCAAGGCTTTGCTTCAGTATTGAGGGTTCAGTGTTGAGGTGGATAGAAAATTGGTTGGCGGACAGGAAGCAAAGAGTAGGAATAAACGGGTTATTTTCGGAATGGCAGGCAGTGACTAGTGGGGTACTGCAAGGCTCAGTGCTGGGACCCCAGTTAATTATGTATATTAATGATTTGGACGAGGGAATTGAATGCAACATCTCTAAGTTTGCGGATGACACGAAGCTGGGTGGCAGTGTTAGCTGCGAGGAGGATGCTAGGAGGCTGCAGAGTGACTTGGATAGATTAGGCGAGTGGGCAAATGCATGGCAGATGCAATATAATGTGGATAAATGTGAGGTTATCCACTTTGGCGGCAAGAACAGGAAAGCAGAGTATTACCTGAATGGTGAACGATTAGGAGAAGGGGAGATGCAACGTGACCTGGGTGTCATGGTGCACCAGTCATTGAAAGCAAGCGTGCAGGTGCAGCTGGCAGTGAAGAAAGCGAATGGAATGTTGGCATTCATAGCAAGAGGATTTGAGTTTAGGAGCAGGGAGGTTCTACTGCAGTTGTACAGGGCCTTGGTGAGACCGCACCTGGAGTATTGTGTGCAGTTTTGGGCTCCTAATCTGAGGAAAGACGTTCTTGCCTTAGAGGGAGTACAGAGAAGGTTCACTAGATTGATCCCTGGGATGGCGGGACTTTCATATGAAGAAAGACTGGATAGACTAGGCTTGTACTCGCTGGAATTTAGAAGACTGAGGGGGGATCTTATAGAAACATATAAAATTCTTAAGGGGTTGGAGAGGCTAGATGCGGGAAGATTGTTCCCGATGTTGGGGGAGTCCAGAACCAGGGGTCACAGCTTAAGGATAAGGGGGAAGTCTTTTAGGACCGAGATGAGAAAACATTTCTTCACACAGAGAGTGGTGAGTCTGTGGAATTCTCTGCCACAGAAGGTAGTTGAGGCCAGTTCATTGGCTATATTTAAGAGGGAGTTAGATTTGGCCCTTTTTGCTAAAGGGATCAGGGGGTATGGAGGGAAGGCAGGTACAGGTTCCTGAGCTGGATGATCAGCCATGATCATATTGAATGGCGGTGCAGGCTCAAAGGGCCGAATGGCCTACTCCTGCACCTATTTTCTATGTTTCTATGTTTCTATGCTTCCATTTTCAAAGTTGCAGTTGCTTTCAGTGCAGCTGGCTATAAAGAGCCAATGTCCTGGTGGTGTTGCAGGGTCGGCCTGGACAAGTGAAGTTGTAGCTGCTCCTCTGCTCTGTGCTGCCACAGGCCTTCTCTGGGCCTTGCGCACGGTCACTTGGAGAGGCATCCGACCTAGTTGAACCGGAGGCTGCTGCAGGGGCTGCAGCTGTCGCCTTGGTCCAGATCTTTGCTTCGGCCAGTGAATCATCATCCCAACCGCGGGACCACATCCCGCCTTGAGGGCACGGAAGGTGGGACCCTGGTTCCTCTTACTGGCCCTTTGTCCTTTTGCGTCTGCCATCACTGACGTTCCTCTCCATCCTCCTCTCTGGTTCTCCAGTCCTTGGGGATGAGCAGGGACCTAGCTCGGTGGCTTCCCTCTCGAGGACAGGCACCGCAGCGGGTGAGCCAGGTGGGCTGCCTGGGGGTGGGCACGGCACCACCACCGCTGCCTGCCACGCTCGACACCACGGCCTCCTTTGTGACTATTCCCAACAAAAACACGATAAGGGTAATTATTTTCCACTCAAAAATATGGCGGCACCTTGTTGCAGCTGGTGGAGCTCCTGCCTCACAGGGTCAGAGACCCAAGTTCAATCCTGACCTCTTTTTTTTTTTAATATAAAAGTTTTATTCCAAAGAAAAACATACAAACATACTAAGCAAAATGTGATCAAACAAAAGCCTCCTGTATTGGCTGTTTACAAAATAAACAATTATCACATTAAAATCCCACCATCTCTGTCAACAATACATTCGACCCCCCGTGGCGACCAGCGTTCACGGAAGGCCCCCAGAGTCCCCGTGGACACCGCGTGTTCCCTCTCCAGGGACACGCGGGCACGGACGCCGTTCCGTGACGCGGAGAGGCGCGTCTTGTACAGGCTGCTTCTGCACACTCTCCACTTCCTCAATCCTGACCTCAGGTGCTGTCTGTGTGGGGAGTTTGCACACAGTTTATGACTGGATGGGTTTCCTCCGGGTGCTCCACGTTCCTCCCACATCCCAAAGATATGCAGATTTGTAGGTTCATTGGTCTCAGGTCACAGCTTGGTTGGGGATCGGCTTTGCCCAAGACCGCAAGAAATTGCAGAGTGACGTGGATGTAGGCAAGAGTGTGCTTCCCACCATTGACTCCATCTACACTTTACGCTGCCTGGGAAAAGCAGCCAACATAACCAAACACTTGTCTCATCCCGGTCATACCTTCTTCTCCCTACTCCCACCCAGAAAAGATACAGAAGCTTGAAAGCGAGCAGCACCAGACTCAGGAACAGCTTCTTCCCCTCCATTAGCAGCCTTCTGAATGGTCCTTCCATAAGCTAGGGTTCTGTTGGGTCCACTTCTACCCATTGATGACATTGGGCTTTGTCTAAAGAACTGATGCTCTGCAATGCTGAGAACTATATTTTGCACTCTGTATCTTCCCTTTTGCTCCAACTATTGTACATTAGTTTGAACTGATTGTATCTGGTATGTCTGCTCTATTTGGCAAGCATACAGAACAAAACGTTTCATTGTACCTCGGTTCATGTGACAATAATACACCTAAAAACTCTATGAATTGCCCCATAGAGTGTAGAGAGTGGAAGCGAAAGTGGGATAACATGGAACTAGTGTGAATGGATGGTCAGCATGGACTTGGTGAGCTGAAGGGCCTGTTCATTCTATATGTTTCTGTCAATCAATCTATCAAAACAAAGAAAATCACAGAGATTTTGATGAAAATGTGGAGAATTTAAGTAATTTTATCAAAACCGAGATAATACCTAAAGGATTTATTCACAAAATGCTGGAGTAACTCAGCAGGTCAGGCAGCATCTCGGGAGAGAAGGAATGGGTGACGTTTCGGGTCTGAAGAAGGGTCTCGACCCGAAACGTCACCCATTCCTTCTCTCCCGAGATGCTGCCTGACCTGCTGAGTTACTCCAGCATTTTGTGAATAAATCGATTTGCACCAGCATCTGCAGTTATTTTCTTATAATACCTAAAGGAACTAGTAATCTGAGAAATATGACTTTTGAAACTAAAGCTACAAGCTTTAAAGGGTGCCTTTTACCATATTAATAAAATTAAATAAGGACAATTACACTTTTGTGTTAGGATTGAGTGGTCTTGTTTGAACATCTTCACTGCTCCTCCTGGAAGCATTTGTAATTCGATTAGACCGTGAGAGGTTTCTGAATCAATAAACCACAGTGGTGAAGAAGTCATGCCAGGACTGCAGAAGTGCACACCTGGCTCGTCATGTGGTGGGGGTGGAAAATTGTTTACATGTTGTGTCAGCAATCCAGCAAAAATGGGGCAAGACACAAAGGTCTAAAGCTGCTGTAAAACAGCAGTGCAGAAGCCTTTCCTCGTGATGCTGAAGAAAATGCAGCCAATGGTTATGGCTTGAAATCGATGAACTCGAGTGTTGAGTTAAGAAGGTTGCAGAGTGTCAGTCTGAGGCAATATCTCTTGAGCTTCTGCATAGCATCACTGGTGAAGTGCAGGCAGCCGAGTCAAAGTGGTCGGCAATGGAAGGGTATCTCACGAACAAGCCCGCAGACAAAATAGGATGTTTTGACAATTGTGAATTGAGTGATCACTGTGCTGAACACCTCTCATCATAATAAAGACATAAACCCAGAATAATTTTGAACGACTTTAATGCATGAGTTCACTACCAAATAAATATGTTAACTGAAATAGCTGCTTTAAGTAGAAAATACTTTAAATGTTTATATTGCCATCTTACACTGCCCTCAAGTGGTGTCAACAAGTAAGTGGCACTCTTCATTTTTAAACCAGATTTGGTCAGTTCTCTCAAGACTTCAATTGAATGAATGAATGAATGAATGAATGAATGAATGAATGAATGAATGAATACGTTTATTGGCCAAGTATGTGCATATACAATGAATGTCCTTGGTGCTCCGCTCACAAATGACAACACAAACATACAGTTAACAATTAAGAATAAAGCATAAACACATCAAAACAATAAGGATACAACATTACGGTCTAAACATGTGGGTGAAAATAAACCAGAGCAAAAAAGAGACACTACAGACTTTGGTTATTGAGTAGAACTATCACTCGTGGATAAAAGCTCTTTTTATGTCCGGCTGTGCCTGCTTTGATTGTCCGGAGTCGCCTTCCAGAGAGAAATGCTTCAAAGATTTTGTGGCCAGGGTGAGAGGGGTCAGAGATGATCTTGCCCGCTCGCTTCCTGGCCCTTGCAGTGTACAATTCGTCAATGGGGGGAAGGTTGCAGCCAACAACTTTCTCAGCTGATCAATTGAAACTCAAGCATTTCTGTACAAAAGACAAAAGTAGAGGGATGAGTTCTCATGATATTTATTAATAACATTCCATTTTGCACAGATTATTTCAGGAAATATATGATGCAGTACAATATATAAGACCTGATCTTTGTTTCCTTAAAATAAAGTGACAAAGTGCTGGACTAACTCAGTGGGTCAGGCAGCATCTCTGAGAACCTGGATGGGCAACAATTCTGGTCGAGACTCTACATCAGTATTTTCTACATGAAACAGCTATTTCAGTTGACATATCTATTTGGTCAGAAGAAGGATTTAAAACATTGCCTATCCATGTCTCCCAGAGATGGATGCCTGACCTGCTAAGTTACTCCAGCACTTTGTGTCTTTTTTTGTAAATTAACATCTGCAGTTCCTTGCGTCTGTCATTGATTTCTTACTGTTACCGAAAGTTATTCACTGACACAGTTTACACCAAACTTAATTTCCTCGTTAGGATGGGGGATAATTAGGATCCATTTTGTTTAGGTGCATTCTGATGAGACTTGTATAGAATCAACAGATCCTTCCGAAGATGGTGCATGCGAGTGAGTGAGTCTTCATGCTCACACTCAGGGTACTCAATACCACCCAAGACACTCTTTCTCTACTTTAAGCAGTCATCAGCCAGATATTCCAATGTTAAATCAAGTACATAGCCAGGTTAGCATTGAGATAATACTGCAAGATAATAATGCAAGAAGGTACGTTTTCATTTGATGCCTCTCATGATTGCATTTACTAATAGCTCTCCTGCCAATTGCCAGAGGTGTAATCTGCAATACAAAACTGGCAGATTAGGAATAAGTTTGAAGCAATATATTCATGCCTGTATGTTTAACACAGGTTGTAAAGCAAAATTGTAATCATTGTTTTCTGGATAAAAATGCAATTTTTTGCATCTATTCAGATTTGTACCCTGTGTCAAGAAAGGGAGAAAAATGGAATTATGATGAATGGAAGATTATAGTTTTTATGATGTGGTTCTATAGGAATTTTATAAGTGTTTGGGGGATCATATAACACATCGCATTCCATTTTCTGTGAAAACTCTGTGAACTTGATCACAAAGAATTTTAAAGCACATGTTTCTCATTGAAATTAAATAAACTTCAAATCAGCTGTACAGCAATTCAACATTAAAACTCCAATAACATATAATAATAATGCATCAGTGTAGGTTGGAGTAAAAAAAAAACATGCCGTTGTAAGTACAAAAGTAGACACATATTGCAGTAACTCACCGGGTCAGGCAGCATCCCTGGAGAACATGGATAGGCGATATTTCGGGTTGGGACCCTTTTTCAGATTGATTGTGGTGGGGGAGGGGGGTGGGGAGAAAGTAAATTGGAAGGAAGGTGGGGACAGGACAAAGCCCGGCTCATAATTGGTGAATACAAGTCAGAATGTTTTTTGATTAGCAGATGGTTGGACAATGGCCAGGGATGAAAAGACAAAAGGTGTGGAATATGGAGAGGCATGAAATGTGGTCAGAGAAAAGAATATTGTAGGATGAAGATGAGGGAAACGGTGACGGGAGAAATGAGTGTGCATTCAGGTGGGGCACAGGGAAGAGAGGGTGAAAAAATGGTGGGCACTGTTCATCCCGTTGGGTTGTAATTCAATGTTCAAACCATTGGGTTGTGATCTATCCAAGTGGAATATGAGGCACAAAGGCAGTAATTTTACAATACTTTCCCCACTTAAAAAAAAATGAATACTCTTGATTGATAAAACACATCTCTTGATGCTCCTGAACACATCATCAGTGATGTAACCTGGGGTTGGTTGGTGTTTCGGGTCTTTCAACATCAGACACCCTTGCCCGGGGCGACCCAGCCGTGGTTGATCAGAATAGGCTCACGAGTGACCCTGCCATCTGTGATTTCTGCCTATCCAATATGAACCTGTTCTGGATATGGACCGATGTCAAAGCCAACTCACTTGCCTAAGACCTGCAGTCTGAGGAAGGGTCTCGACCCGAAAAGTCACCCATTCCTTCTCTCCAGAGATGCTGCCTGTCCCGCTGAGGTACTCCAGCTTTTTGTGTCTGCCTTCACTTACCTTAGAGGCCATTTTGCAAGATGGAAGTGCCTGGCTAAGGTTTCGGCATCAGATTCTGAACCCTGCTTCCAGAATGGAGTGGTCAAATGATTTTGGGACTGCTCTCAGAGATCTCTGGTCATCAGATATTATGAAACAATATCAGAGGAATTTAAGTAAACAAAATAAAGGCACATAAAAACCCCCAATGTAGGCTAAATATTCTTATAGTCAATAATTAAAAGTATTGGTTTTGTTTGCATATACAGCATGGAAACAGATCCTTCAGCCTACAGAGCTGATGACAGCCACCAACTCCCCATTCACACTAGTTCTGTGTAATAACAAGGAATTGCAGATGCAGGTTTACACCAAAGATAGACACTAAGTAGCTCAGCGGTTCAGGCAGCAATTCTGGGGAAAATGGATAGGTGAGGTTTTGGCTCAGGACCCTTCTTCAAACTTTTTAACACTAGTTCTATGTTATCCCACTTTCCCATCCATTCACTGCAGATTTAGGTGCAATTTACAGAGACCAATTAACCTACATACCCATCCTTGGGATGTGGGAGGAAACTGGAACACCCGCAAGAAACCCATGCAAGCTCCACACAAGTAGCACCGAGGTCAGGATTGAATCCAGGATTCTGGCGCTGCAAGGCAGCAGGTCTACCACCATCTGTGCCACAGTGTCGCCCCTTAAAACAAGTTTATAACCACACACTTTTCATCACAGGGTTTAAAAGAGATAAAGGCTCTGAAGATGTATTTAATTAGTTTATTTCCTCCCATTTGGAGATACACATTGACATGAAGTTTGACCCTTTTGCAAGTTCTGTTTTTTAAACTGGAAATCATGCGTTAACAAATAATGCCTCATCAAATAAGTATATTTCAGCAACTTCAAACATCTAAAAAAGATTAGTGTATATATGTAAAATTAACATATTTGACATGAAATAACATCTAAAATGTTATTTCTGCGGCGCGGTGGCGCAGCGGTAGAGTTGCTGCCTTACAGCGAATGCAGCGCCAGAGACTCAGGTTCGATCCTGACTACGGGCGCCGTCTGTACGGAGTTTGTACGTTCTCCCCGTGACCTGCGTGGGTTTTCTCCGAGATCTTCGGTTTCCTCCCACACTCCAAAGACGTACAGGTTTGTAGGTTAATTGACTGGGTAAATGTAAAAATTGTTCCTAGTGTGTGTAGGATAGTGTTAATGTGCGGGGATCGCTGGGCGGCGCGGACTCGGTGGGCTGAAGGGCCTTTTTCCGCGCTGTATCTCTAAATCTAAAAATCAAAAATGGAGTGGGTCGGAATTCACAGATACCTATGCTATCTATGCCTTAATATTCACTTCCATTGCCTTCTTTAGAGGTAGACATCAAGATGTACATTCAATAGGTGGCCTGTCAGAACTGTTCACTCAATGCCCAAGTCAAATACTGTACGTGCTCTGAAATGTTTAAAAAAATAATATTGGTGATCTAATTATCTGTCTTTTGCATTTTAATAGTTTAATCAATGGTTACCATTGATGCACCTTAATTGACTTTACCAACTGTATGGTTTGTCTTAATTGACTTTGCCAGCTGTGTGGTTGAACTAATGGCAGGGGGATGTCCAGATTCGTACTCACCACACTGGAACACTTAAGTGAATAACACACGTTTTCTTACAATACCAAAGTAGGCATGAAATTCAATTATGCTGACACAGAATGGTAACTTCACTAAGCCCGAAGAGATGTGGGAAGATCAAAAGCTTCTGCTGGCCCCAGGCCAAACGTTCATTTACTTGACATGGCCGGAGGGGGGGGCTGCGTTTGGTGTCACTAGAATACCATGGGTGGGGTTACACTCCCAGCTTTATTCAGCAGTGCTGCTGCTACTGGATTCAGCTGAGTATGAATCTTTTAATTCAACAAAATATCAATCAGATCATCAAGACATTCAGAATCGCATGGTTGAAGTTCTTCCAAATCACAAGTGAAGACATGGCAAATTACATGTGTTTTGTTGTTGCAAAATGTGCTGGGAAGTTTTAAGTTCTGGAATGTTGCAAAGGATATATCACAATTTTTAATATAACAACATTTGTACTGCTGTCAATTCTTTATCATCTGAAATTGTGTTCTTTAGTCAATGCCTCAGATTTATGCAAGCATTTGTTGCTGACAGCAGGTTTTATTTACATAATACCAGATGCGTTGCCATCCACTTTTCACTCATATGCTCATCTCGTTCAACCAGATGTTTCATTTAATCCTTTAATGATTTATAGAATATTTTTTGTTCTCGCTTCATAACTTGACCAAGTGGACCCGTTGGGCCCAAACCTCTCCTGCATTGGTGCAGCACTCTCTACTCCCCCCCCTCCCCTGCTTCTCCCTGCCCCCTCCTCCTCCCTCCCCATCCCCCCCCCCCCTCCCTTGATATCATTTGTACTGATCATGGGTGCTTCTTGCAGTTGATATACACGTATATATACCTCTTCATCCCTGCTCAGGAGTGCTTTATGGTCGACATGACCCTTCATCAGAACTAAAACAGTAGGAAAGCAAATGTGTTTTAAGTTGCAGTAACTGATTCCAAAAGCATCGAGTCATCAGTACAAACCTGGTTCCACGCTTTTGCAGACTTTCTCTTTGTTCTCCCCACTTCCCCGAACTAAGGGTGAGAGGGGGGGTGGGGGGGGGGGGGGGGGTGGGGGAGAGGAGAGAGTGCTGCACCGATGCAGGAGAGGTTTGGGCCCAACAGGTCCACTTGGTCTAGTGTCCATCATCCATATTTCAAATGTTACATCACTGTCATCGTCTGTCCTGAAAAGGGCGCAAGCTTCCGGCAACAATCAATGGGAGCCATCACTTGTACAATAGATGATGGTGGTAGCAGAATTAGCTCAGGACACTTCCAGTTTCCAGCCCCACGACATGGACGCTTCTGCTATGGGGCCACTTGGTCTAGTAATATAATATAATGCTATAATAATTGTTCATATTTATGTGCAATTTATGATAAATGATTATAAATACATTATACATGCAGTACTAATAAAGTCATCGTGTTTTCATGAGCTGGTGCTTCATGAAATGCATATGATATCAAATATTAATATTCATTGAGATACTGGATCATTATTGGATACAAAACTTACTATCACGTTAAGTTGAGAATTTTATTGCACGTCTTAAGCATACCCTTAGTGAGGGGGTTGCAAAACTGTTTTTTTTAGGGCAGTTAAAAATAAACCTTGATGACATATTTCATCTAGAGATAAGCTTTGAATCAGAGATCAAAACTGCAAATAAGACTGCTTATTTCCACATTGTCATGTGCTCAATCTTCACCCAATGTCATCTTATTTGCTGCAGAACCCCTCTGTTATGTATTTGCATTTGTTACCACTGCAATCTTCTCATGTACACCTGGACAGCATACCTGTTGGCCCTCTGTGTAGGTGGGATTCATTGAAAATCTTCTGCCCTGGTCCTAACTTACCCAAAGTCCTGTGTGTGCTGCCTATGGTGACTCCCCATTAAGCATTATCTATTTTAAGAATCTTGAGCAAAACACAAAGTGTTGGAGTAACTCAGCGGGTCAGGCAGCATCTATGGTGGGAACTGATGAGTGATGTATCAGGTCGGGGCCATGTGCCTCCTTGGGTCTTCATTTTCAGAATATTCACCTCGGTCTTCAAATCTCTCCTCGGCTTTCTCTCTTCCTGTCATATAATCCAAACCCTCTGGGCAACCAACCACGATAACTTTCTCCGCATGATCTGCCATCTTGAACATCCCAAATTAGATATTTTTTTTAAAAGTGGTATCTGTAAAACTATGAATGAAATTAAATGAGGGCGAGTTGGGGGAAAAAAAAGAAAATAACATTCAATGTGACAGCCGAGAAATTCCCTGAGAAAGTTGCATTAGAGGATGTTGCTAAGAAAGTCAACACGTGTTCTGCGTGAGCACACACCACTGCAACATTCTAATGTGCACGAGACCTAATAAGAGTGCAGTCAGTGAAGATCAGGTAGGTTGCTGGTCAAATGTGTAGTGCAGAGAGACTGGTAGAGGAGATCCATAGGATTCATTATTGGACTGGGGAAGGAAAGCAATTAAGATCAAGATATGTGATAGCGACAGTGAAGGGAATGGTGGGGAATGCTTGGCAATGCCTGTGGGCTGAGGTGGAGCGAGCTACAGAGAAACCTGCAGAAAGATGAGAACATAAGCATCTTGCACGCAGACAATTCCAGCGCCAAATTCGGTAGATTGGGACCTACTCAGGCAGCCCACCGTCTAGTATCCTTGAAGCAACTCCCATATTCATTATGACATTACTATTGCATGTATAAGAAAATAACTGCAGATGCTGGTACAAATCGAAGGTGTTTATTCACAAAATGCTGGAGTAACTCAGCAGGTCAGGCAGCATCTCAGGAGAGAAGGAATGGGTGATGTTTCG